>NC_133770.1:222737422-222746199 GCF_003597395.2 Chelonoidis abingdonii | reverse complement strand
CTTCGAGATGTGTTGCTCATATCCATTCCAAACCCGCCCTCCTTCCCCACCGTCGTAGTAGCCGGCAAGAAGGAACTGAGGAGAGGTCGGGTCGGCAGGGGTATATATCCAGCGCCATAGCGGCGCCACTCCAGGGGGCGACCTGCAGACCCACCGGAGTTGCTAGGGTAAAAATCTTCCGACGAACGTGCACGCGTGGCGCGCACAGCTAACTGGAATGGATATGAGCAACACATCTCGAAGAACAGTTACAAAGGTGAGTAACCGTCTTTTCAATTGGAATATCTTATTCCACAATCAGTGTAAGTGGTTGAATACCAACAAATATTCAAAGTGCCTGATTGTCGTCAGATTTGACTTAGTGTAATTAAATAGCTGAATAGTATTCTCAGTAACGGTCCCAAGTAGGCATTCTTAGAAATTTCTCAGAGATGGATTTTGAAGGGCAATAATTGGGACAGATTTAGCAAAACCCAATATAATCAGAATGCATTTGCCCAGTGCCAAGGGGTTACCCGGTGTATTTAACCAGATGGATATGAAACTCAGCATGCCAGGCTTTTAATACAAATGGACAGATAGAAGATAGTAAGGACAGTAGTCCACCAAGAAATCCCAATTAAACAGTTTTGTAAAGGACTAATATATAAATGAGTTAATAAAATTAATGTAAAGCTGAGCACTAGTCAGCTCATCTGGTCACTTTCCAAAAACATCAGACAGCCAAAACACCAGAGCTATCGTGCATTTGCATGCCAGTTAATACAGGAAACATATTACACAGTGAAGTAAAATTTTTCATAGGACTGTCATTTTGAATGTGTGCATGTTTGGTACACTTAAGTATAAGAGGATCTGAAGTAGATATCTGATTTTTTTTTTTTTTCTCTCTCTCAGTCCAGAAGCACTAGAAATCCATGGTTCTTTTACGTGGCTTGGGCAAACACAGTACAAACTTCAGCTTAAAAGCCAGGAGGTCTACAACTTGCAGTTGAAAGCTTGCTTTGTTCGTACAGGAGTCTATAATCTTGGAACTCACAGAGTATTTGCCAAGTTAGCCGACCAAGTTACTTTGTTTGAAACAAGTCAGCAGAACTCCATGCCAGCACTGATCATCATCAATAACATTTGACCACTTACTAAAAGATCATACCAAAAACCAAAAGAATCTGATTTTTCTTATTCTGCGGATTGACATTTATTCCAGTTCTGGAATGTTACCCCAACATCTAACTTGTTACAAACTATTGTGTAGGAGACAATAGCAAAATATTCAGACTACTTGCCATTTGGTTTCTTAATGCGAAGCACGTTGGACAGAAAATGCATATATCCTTTTTAATGTCTCTTGCATCTCTGGTAATTTATACTCATAACACTGAATTAAAATACTCCTTATAAAACTGTTCAAATTAACTTGTGTATCCCAGGCCCTGTTCAAATAATAATAATGCAACTTGACTGCTGTTACAACGTCCAGCATGATGTTTTAAATATATTTTGTGGCTATGTTAAAAGACAGGTCAGAAGACAACCCTTGTTGTCTTTTTCCCTGACTTAAGCCATTATTCGTCAGAAATGCCAGCCTTACTGTGAAGTTTGATAGGTTGTTAAATACAATTTATGCTGGGGGGGTTTTTTGGTTGGGTTTTTTTTCCACTTTTCAGTTGTTAAAATTAGTTTGGGGCTTTGTTATTGTGTCCTCATGTTCTGATAGCCAGTAATCCTTATGGCTTACACACAATTTCACCGAAGATGTTCTGAAAATAATTTTGAAATTAGTTTGAGTGTTTTCTCATTCATCTCAGTACAGAATGCACTATTCCACAACCATGAGATTGTCATTCACTTTATTATGTAACTATAACAATTGAGTTCATGTTTTAAAAAAAATCTACTCAAGTTAAGCTTTTCAAGAAATGTATTATATTTATAACAAATGTACTGTAAATAGAATAAAACATACACCATATTCACTGTATAGACGTCCGTTGCATACTTTTTTCTCGTATCTTATCTACAGCAGTAGCCTGTCAACAACGATTGCCTTAATTGGAAGCCGTATGCTAGTGTAAATAACAGTGATGCAATGCATCCACACTAGACAGTGTTCTAGTCAAAAGTTGCAGTTTGTCAGAAGGCAACCCTGCTTGGAGTGTCTTCTTGCAGCAGACCGTGGTACAAACATGCACCTACCTTTGTTTCCTCTCTGCTTTACCATGAAAGGATCAGTCTCTATTTTCAATACAAAGTTTCATCTCTGGCGATAATTTTTTTCCCTAAAATCCTTGTAGTAAAACCATTATCAGCAAACTTACAGTAAAGGTGAAGGTGTATAGAAATCTTCTACCCCTCTCCAGGGATGACATTCAGAGACACCCACCTTGGAGTTCACCAGCACTTGGTTCCCAGTTCTTTCTGCTTTTGTTCCAGAGTCCCACTCTCCAGGCCTTTCCCCTTGAGAGTGACCAGTTTCATCACTCACCTATTCAGACACAGTCGAACAGCTCATATCCCTTTTCAGCTTCGTGGTATTGACTCTCTGGCTCAGGTAGATCTGCAGGCTAGGTCATCTGCTGGCTTGTAGCCTTTAGCCCTTCTTATCTTCCTTCCACAGGTTCTCTGGCTAAGGACCATCAGCAAACTAGCCCGTTTGCTGGCCTCTAGGCCAGTCCTTCACTTTTCCCAGGGAAGGCTTGCAGAGCTTTCTGCACTTTGCAGATTGTCTCTCAGAAGCGGCTTTCACCAGCCTGTTTTCTTTGCTCCTCTAGTCTGTGGTTTCAGTCAGCCCTGACTAAGCAGGTCTCTCCTCAGATTTTCCCTGATCTTTTAAAGCCCCAAGTGCTCCTCGGCCTCCCCAGTTGGCTAAACTGGAAGCACATGTTCATAGATTCTAAGGCCAGAAGGGACCCATTGTGATCATCTGGTCTCATCTGTATGACACAGGCCATAGACCTTCTACAGAATAATTCCTTGGGTATATCTTTTAGAAAAACAATGCATCTTGATTTAAAAACGTCCAGTGATGGAGAATCCACCATGGCCCTGGATACATTGTTTCAATGTTTAATTACTCTCACCATTAAAAATGTAACCTTATTTTCAATCAGAATTTGGCTAGCTTCAACTTTTGGTGGAGGAGAACTGGGACATGCTGGACACTTAAGAAGAACATACTCGATCAGACCAAAGGTCCATCAAGCCCAGTATCCTGTCCTCTGACAGTGGCCAATGGCAGGTGCCCCAAAGGGAATGTACAGACAGGTTATCAGGTGATCCATGCCCTGTCGCCCAATCCCAGTTTCTGGCAAACAGAGGCTAGGGACAACATTCCTGCACATCCTGGCCAATAGGGACCAGTCACCCTGTGACATCAGGGCACTGCTGAGTCCCCTGGTTCTTGGCACAACTCTATGAATCCAATGGGATGGCAAAGCTCAAGTAGCTGCCATGTGCTAGGGATTTCTGCCCTTACTTGGAATGAAGATCACATAGTGGAACATGGAGGGGTTTATGGAAAGGGCCACCAAGGGCCTCCAGTCAAGTGGAGCCCAACCAAGTGCAGGAAGGAAGAAGCTTCCATTGGCTGTGTAAGCAGAGTTGGGATGGAAAGGATCTTAAGGAGGTAAGGGAAAGTCTACACTTCTGCAGTCATGTGAGGCTGCATCCACCAGTTTTGCAATAATGAAGGTACCTACATAAATGCAGAAGACTCTCTGTCCAACCCCATACATGTAAGTCCCTCTCCTATTTGTTTTTTTTAAAAGCTAGTGTTTTCCACCTTCACCAAAACCTGCTTTCCTGCTTGTCTCCAGGGCAGAAGAGACTGAAAAAGTCTTGGAATCTTTGCATATCATCTGACATCTCTGGTCCTCTGCTTCATCCATGGTCTCTAACTGGGTTACACTAGATGTGTCATTGTTTTCCTTGCAATTTGCCAGATGGATGCTATCCAGTGGCATCTGGGGCTGGGGAAAAGCCAAGAATATGTTCTAGTTCATTAAATGGGTAGGGTTTCCTCCCTGCCAATGAGGTGGCTATTGGCATGCTAGCCTTGTTACATTGCATCTTCAGTCCTCTTATTTTCTCCTGGAGCTGTTTACTGAAGTGACTAATACCACATGTTCAACAAAGCATTTGGATACCCAATCAGAGGCCAGGTTGTTTCAAATTAGAGTTTAGCTATAACTGAATCATTCTCATCCCATAGACTCATAAGTGTGCAGATGTCAGCCTTGGGCTGGTTGGCACAAAATGCTCTTCAGACAGATGTTTTGAAATCTGCTTGCTTTAAACACACTGATTGCAAAGAATTGGCAAGAAATAGGACCCAGTGCCATTGTACAGGGTAAGGGGGCTTATGGCAAACTTGACTCTGTTCAGCTGGGTACAGAAACTCTCCTAGCCAGGCCACGCATACAGTGAGTAGTGTACTGTGGGACCGTAGTTAGAGGACTCTTTGAACTCTTCAGGTGAATAAGCCAACACTTGCCAGTATGAACTCCCGTGCTCTGCTGGGAGCATGTTATATGTGATGAATTAATGTGCTAGGAGTCTAAACAATGGCTAGCATACTAAACTTCTGTAGTGTAGACAAGAGTTGCAGCTGTCATTGGAACATGATGCATCAACATGGATGCTTCCATGTTTTCACTCTATCTAGGAGTCCAATAAATATATCTTTTGAATGAATGCCAGATCTTTAGATGGAACAGCTGACAAATATTAAGCTCTGCAATATTTACTCATAGAGCTGATTTATAGGGTTAGGACCTCCATCATTAGAGGAGAGCAATTTTTTTCAGTACACCTCTACCCCAATATAACACAACCCAATATAAGGCGGGTTCGCATATGAGGCAGTAAAGCTCTGACACGCTGCTCTGAGCAGCGTATTAAGGGTGCCGGGCCAGGCCTTGGCCAAGGGGTCCGATAAGGGGCAGAGGGTCTTGGGGGCAGTCAGGGGCTCCCCCCCAGGGTCTGGGGGGCAGGAGCTGTGGGAGGGCACTTGGGGGCCCCGCAGTCCCAGAGTCACCCGGGGGATTAGCAGGGGGCCGGGAGCAGCCTGTTCAGCTTACCTTGCCCTGACTCCAGCTGTGTTGCCCGATGGAGGGGCTTGGGGGAAGGGATTCCCCCAGCACTCACCAGCAGTGGCAGAAGCAGAGCAGCCCGGCCTCAGCCCGCTCCACTTCGCCAGCTCCCAGCCACAGAGCTCTGCTTCCCGTCGCAGGTGAGTATGGGGGGTGTCCTTTCCCCAACCTCCCCACACTCACCTGTGGAAGGAAGCAGAGCGATGTGGCCCCAGTCCACTCCACTTTCCTTCCCCTGCCCCCAGCTGTGTTGCTGAGGGATGGCTGGGGAAAGGTCCTGCAGTCATCTGCCGAATGGGAAGTGGAGCGCCGTGGCTGGGAGGTGGTGCAGTGGAGTGGGCTGGGGCCTGGCTTCTCCGCTTCCTGCTGCTGCCAGTGAGTGCCTGTCAGGGAGCAGGGGAGGGGTGGATAGGGGTCGGAGCAGTCAGGGGATGGGGGGTTGGGTAGGGGGTCGGGTCCTGGGGGTGATTAGGGACTGGGGTCTCTGGAGGGGGCGGTCAGGGAACAAGGAACAGGGGGGCCAAAGCAAGTTTGATAACGCGGTCTCACCTACAATGGGAGATTTTTTGTCTCCTGAGGACTGCATTACATTGGGATAGAGGTGTATATGACTACATAGTTAAAAGGAAATGTGCTGATTGTTTTTGCTCAGCATAGCTGTATGAAAGGTCCTACTGAGAAGCACTTTTTGCAATATTTTAACCGAAAAGGACACAAGATTTTAATTCTGAGCTAACTGCTCATGACAACAGCCTTGCTCAAAAGCAATACTTTGTTTCTAGCAGTATGGGATCCCAGTGCTTTAGATTATGAAAATTGTTTGCCTCTGTTCTGTAGATGTCCACCAGTGAGGACCCACATGATGATTAAATTATTAAAGTTCAAATGCTAATTTAAATTGAACTTTATCTGCCAGTAAGTTTTACAGTTTATGGCAATACTGTTCATTTTCAGACTGCCATGTTAAGTAGAAGAGTGGCAGCTTTCTTCTAAAATTAAAAATTAAATCATGCTAAGGTTACACAATTGTTTAGAAAAGTTATTACAGGATACAAACTGGGGGTTGTGGGGAATCACCATTGTCCTGATACCTTAATGAATTGCCAGAGGATGCAATGCGAGTGCAAGTAGCTGCTGACAAACGCAGTTCTTAAATGTTGGCAGTGCTCATTAGGAAACTATATCTCAGTATAAGCAGTGGGTATTGTTGCAGAGATGGTAACTTTTAGGTTCCACCGTGCCAGTTGCAGAATAACATCTTTGCCTGTTCATTTGTAAACTCAACCTCTTTTTTGGGCTACCACATTTCTCTTTCTTTGGAATATATGTAAATATCACTACTTTGAGGAATCTTCCATGGTATTTCCCAACCCACTATGGAAAGATAAATCTAATATGTTCCACGTGCATCCAAGAAGAAACCAGAAGAGGAAGATGATAGCAATGTCAATGAGTCCAGAGAAGAAAATGAAATTAGGGGAATGCAAATACATGAAGTTGAGGATAACAACTGAGTAAATAGCATTGGCAACTGCCAAAACTGTCAGCTTATCTAGAGAGGACATAACTGACGCATATAAACTGTGAGAGATAAAGACAGGTATATATATCATTATTATAATAAAAATCAAATAGTTCGAAACTTTGGAAAATGCCTATATGAAATAATAAAGTTACTAAATTTAACAAGTTTCTACAACCATACTAGAATCAGTTTCTGTCCATGGTCTCATGCCTGAATTTCCTAGTGTCTCATGCCGTGTTTCTAAACCACAGGGTTACAAGACGCCCAGAAGGAGTCAGCAAAGGCAATTGGATGAAAGGTGGGAATTACCACAAAAGCGTGTTAAAATTGCTTACAAGTATAAGCAAAAAGAACTAACACAATCCCAATGCAATGCCGTATAACATTAGAGAAAATCGTAAAAGATTAAATATTAAATTAATATGATAACAAAATTTAATGATAAAAAAAATTTCATGAAACCAACAGGTATATCATATAGAGCTTAGCATATATTATCTTTTATTTTTGTCTCATTTCTAATAAGTCAAGTGTATAATGGGCTTTGTGAAACTCTTAACTTTGAATATAGGGAGTCGACAACACCAATATATGATAAAATAATAATTCTGAGGAATATATAGTTGAGGACAACTGAATCTATAAAATCAACAATTACAAATATAATAGCTAAATACGTTAGCATATCAGGTTCTATTTTATAATAATAAACATGAGAGTAAATTCTTTTATATATATATTATAATGTTATAAATTATGTATAAATATAAATAATACATCCAAGAGAGCCATACTGTATAGATCTCTAATTGCAGACGGTGAACAGTATCAGTTTAAGATATTAGAAAAACTATCACTAAAGGAGGTGTGTTGAAAGCGCTGGAAGGGTTAACCTAGGTAAGGTTGGTTTGGAATCTCCAATTCATTAGAGGTTTTTATATAATAGATGCCTACAAGCTTGACATGGCCCTTGGCTGGGTAGATGATTTAGCTGGGGATTTTAGCCCATGATTGTAAGCACCGGGGTAAATAAAATTAGGACTAGAATGACGCTTCTCCTGAGAAGATAAACCCTTCAACTACTGATAATTCTATAAGTATTTAATAAACAAATTGTTATTTAAAAGTGCACCATGTAAAAAGTGCTTATATTCTATTTCTAGTTAATGCGGTAGAATCCACACGCTTTGAAGCAGGATTAGAAACCTTGGTATCTCAACACCTGCTGAAAACATGAACAAAGCCTTGTACCCGCTCTCTTAATGAGCGCTTAAGAAAGTACAAAATAAAGATACCATATTTTAATAACATAAAAAATAACCATTTTACAAAATTAGATACTGAACATCTTTATTTGAAGTTGCGGAGAGAAGCCAGAGAAGAGCATCTTGACTTTCTTAATCATACTATTAAAATAAATGAGTAGATTTATGCAGGTGACATAAATTTTTTTTTAAATTGTGTTATGTTGTTTTGAAAGAATTGAAAATAGTGGAAAAGAATATTAACAAACATAAACTGAAATGAAACAATACAAAAATAACATAGAGTAATAAGATAAAAAGAATAAAGTAAAAACAATTATTGTTAAATTTTTGCTTGAAATCTACTTGAGATAAAAATTCAAGAGAAATAAAAAAGTGATTGATGTCTATGTTTGTTTACTTTGTTTGCTTTCAAGCTATCATTGAGTTTTTGATAGTACCAAATAAGCAGTGTTAGCATAATATGAACTGAGAGTTAAGGCCCAGAAATACAAATACTATCATGACATTCCTATAGTAAATATTAAATTAATAATAGGAATCTAGTCCAAAGGAGCCCATATTGGGATAGATAACTGGCAAATGGTTTTCGAAGTACGGATGACATTGCCACTTTGGTCTGTACGCTGGAAATGTAGAGTAAACCCAAAATTCCTTATGGAGCCAGTTCTCAGATAGACTATAAACTGATCAAAGTCAAAATGTATTGAGAATTTATTGAATGTAGTAGAGATGCTTTAAAGATTTAAAAAAAGGACTTACTGCTGAAATGGCAATATTTCAGAGCTTTCGTATGGAATTTATTGATACTTAAAGTAAGCTTTTAAATGGGCCATTTACTTAATGAAGTGTAAGGAAAATAAGTTTTTTCTGTCTCTAAGATCTTAGACATTTACT
>NC_133770.1:222688884-222737164 GCF_003597395.2 Chelonoidis abingdonii | reverse complement strand
CCTTTCCCTAGCTACTCGCTTATCCTCGTTGTTTGATAATAGTTATAGTTGTTTGTTACTTACATAGTTAATTAGATTAGTTGTAGTTTATAGTTATAGTCGTTAGTATTTGTTGGCGGGGTGTGGAGGTAACCCCTACCCCGCACCCGGTACCGGAGCCATGCCTGGCTCACCGGGCTTCAAGCAATGTGCGGCCTGCCATAGGCCGATGCCGACGGGAGATCCCCACGACTCCTGTCTGAAGTGCCTGGGGGAATCGCACTTATCATCTAAGTGCCCCATATGCAAGGCTTTTAAGCCACGTGCAAAGAAGGAGCGGGACATTAGACTGCGACAGCTCCTAATGGAAGCGGCATTAGCGCCCTCGCCTTCGACACCGAGCACAAGCCAGCAGGCGAGCAAGACCGCCCCCCCGGCACCAAGCACTGTCGGTATGCCTAAGGCTCCCTGGCACCGTCCGCAGTTGGCACCGAAGTCAACTACACGCCGCTCCCTCTCCCCGAGGTCGAAGTCGGCGAAAGCTCAGATGGGCTCGACAATGCCCGCATCGCAGACAGAGACTGTGTCTAAGGCAGACCGCCCGGCACCGACCCCGGCTGCGGCACTGCCTAAGCCGGCTCCGTCAACTCCAGCCCCGCCCCGGCCGTCGAGTCCAGCGCCTGCAATCTCCCCGGCACCGGCTGTGGTAGAGCTCACTTTGCCGTCAACCCCGGAGACGTTCACGGCGGCCAGAGACTTGATCGCTATGACTGATCCGGCACCGCCAATACCCCCGGCACCGCCGGTGCGGGTAACACCCTCCATGGGCAAGCCGATCCTGACCAGGCCGTCGTCTGTCAGCGTGCCGGACCGTCACCGCGCAAGGTCTCGGTCCTGCGAACGCTCCAGATCATGATGTCGCTCCCGCTCCCGGCACCGCTCTCCGTCTCGGCACCGCTCTCAATTCCGGCACCACTCCAGCTCACGGCACCCATCAGCCTCAAGGCACCGGTCGATCTCCAGGCACCAGTCGATCTCTCATTCCCCGTCCTGTTACTCCCGGTACCGCTCCAGCTCCCAGTACCACCACAGGCACCGTTCCTCCCGGAGCAGATCTCGCCATAGGGGCTCGAGATCCCGGTCGACCTCCCGGCACCGGAACGGTCACAGGTCCCGGTCTCGCTCTCGGTACCGCTCCACGTACCGGCACCGGTCCCCACGGTCCCGAGGTGCAAGATCGATTGGCACTTCAGCGCTGGCGTTTGCTGCCCCACCCTGGCCGTCCAGACAGACGTCTGTTTCCTCAGCGGACAGCTACTACAACCAAGCGACCATGATACCGAGGCGGCCGCGTGGAGGGGGGGGGGGGGGTCTTTCCAGGACACGTGTCCCTGAGGACGCGGGGCGCTCAACAGTGGTCTTTTGACACCCTGGTTGTACCATCAAGCCAGGGTGCTCCCCTGTTCCGTTCCACTCATGCCTGGCTCAGAGCATAGGGCCACCAGAATCACCATATCCCGCTCCCCTCCAGATGAGTCAGAGGAGCATTGTCACGCCATCCTCCGGACTCCCACTGAGAGCTGGAGCAGGAACCACACAGGAGGCAAGGGTGCCATTCCAGGACCCTCTCATTTTCCCGGGGGATTCTTCCTCCTCTTCCGGGATAGCTGTAGCAGGGACCTCTTCCTCAGGCGCTCCACCGATGACTTAAAGGCCCACCAGGCCCTTCTTCGAGGGGTGGCACTTAAGATCAACCTTGCCCGGTAGAGGAAGTCCCGGAGGTGGAGGATCCGTAGTGAGCATCCTGGCTGCGGATACCCCGACCCGGATAGCACTGCGGATTCATCAGGACCAGCCAGCTATGCCGACAACTCGCTGGCAGTCTCCAGCCTCAGTTCCGCGACGGCAATAGGGTGATGTCGTACGAGAAGTGACATGGTACCCTCTCGGGCGCGTACGAGTACTTATATGTTCACCCGCCCCCTCTCTTTAGTTGTCCAGTCGTCAACGGAGAGGATGTGCCATGGTCAGCAGCGCCTGCCCGAAGTCAAGGAGCTAGGCGGATGGACTTCTGGGCGCAAGGTGTATGGCAGTGCCCTACAGCTCCGAGTGGCCAACAGCAGGCTCTGTTGAGCGGTACAATTAAAACACCTGGGCAGAGTGGGCCGCTTTACGAGCGCATGCCCCTGACTCTCGCCAGGAGTTTTGCGGCATTCGTAGAGGAAGGCAAGAAGGTGGGCTGGACCTCCCTCCAAGCCTCCCTGGACGCGGCCGATTTGGCTGCAACTTTGGCCTCGAGGCATCACATGAGGCATATTTCCTGCTCCAGGGTCTCCAACTACCACCGGAGCTACCAGGACACCATCCAGGACTTACCCTTTGAGGGCAAGGGTTTGTTCTCGGACAAAACTGTCCTCGGCTTGCAGAGCCTGAAGGACACAGAGTTCATCATGAGGTCTCTGGCATGCATAGGCTCCGTGGACCACGTAGGACCCTTTAGGCCCCAACCTTGCCGCCCATATTTTTCCACCGCGGAAAGGCAGGAATCAGTAGGAGGCGGCGGGCGGGTGGCGGAGGGCCAGTCTTGCCCCCATGTGTGGCAGGAAGCAAGGGCCCTCTAAGGCTCCACCAGGGCCTAAGGTCAACTTTTGGAAGGCTGCGCCGGGACGGGCGTACAGCCATCAGGACCAGGATCCTTTTCCCCCCTTCTCCAACCGCCTCTCTACTTGCCGGCCAGCGTGGTCACAACTTACTTCCGACCATGTGGGTGCTACGCACACTGAAGCAAGGATACCACTCCAATTTGCTTCATCTTCTGCCTTCCCACCCCTTCCCGGCCCGCTTCAGGACCCCTCTCACGAGCAAATGGGTCCTACTTGCAAGAGATGCAGTCTCTCCTCGCCGGCAGGAGCCTAGAGGAGGTTCCGAAACGAGAGGGGGAAGGGGTTTTACGCCCGCTATTTTCTAATTCAAGTCCAGGGAGGGCCGCCGGCCGTTCTAGACCTGCGGAGACTCAACAAGTGGCTGCTCAAGTTGAATTCCGCGATGTCTCCCTGGAACTATTATCCCGGTCTTTTGGATCTGGAGTGGTACGCGCCCTCGACATGAAAGACGTGTACTCCACATTGCTATTCTTTCCTACAAGGAGTACTTCGGTGCACGATCAACCACCTGCACCTTCCAGTTCGCAGTCCTTTTTCCCGGCCTTTGGCCTTCTCCACTGGCCCTGAGGGTATGTACAAAGTTCATGGCAGTCGTCGCGCCACACCTCCGCAGCGGCAGGACATTTTTCCATATCTGGACGACTGGCCTCGTCAAAGGCGCCTCTCAAGCCCAGCGTTCCGTCAGCATCGTCGCGTAATCAATGACTTCTTCACCCGGTTGGGCCTCCTGCTCAACATGGAGAAGTCCACACTGGTCCTACTCAAGAGGCTGGACTTCATAGAGCACCCTGGACTCCTCGCTTGCCAGGGCTTACTGCCCCGGCCCTCTTCCAAGATCACTTTCGATCATCGAGGTTGCAGGCCTCTCCTCACCTGCGTCTTGCACCTGCTTGTTTACTGGGGCATATGGCCGCATCCGTACGTCACCAAGCAGCGCTCGGCATGCGGCCCCTTTCAAACTGGCTCCACTTGGTTTTCGCGAGCAGGACCCATGGACGTCCTGTCATGGTTCCTTCGGGCCCCTTCGCTCTCGGACGGTGGCTGACCGTCCCTGGTTGTGCGGGGATGCGCTGTTTCTCCACAGCAGCTGTCACTAACGTGGGACGATGGACGCGTTTCATCCCTCGGATGGGGAGCCCATCTAGGTCGCTTGCTACCAGGCCGTTTGGTCGACGCCCAAGAGCACATACCTCATTATAAAACGTACCGGAGTGGAGCGCGTTCCGTCTGGCCTGTCAGAAACGTTCCAACAGCATCTTCGTGGCCGTTGTGTTTCGGTGTTCCACGGACAAACGACGGCCATGTTACTATATCAACAGGCAAGGGGACCGCTCTCTCCCCATGTGTCAGGAGGCCTTTGACTGCTGGACTTCTGTGAGCCACCAGCTGTGATCTGTAGCGTCTTTTCTCCGGATCCGGAACGCCCTGGCAGATCAGCGACCAGTCGTTCTCTGTACACATGGTCGATATGGCCGGACGTTCATACATTCCATCTTCCAGAGGTGGGGCTTTACCCGCTCGTATAGACCTGTTCGCTCCCCGTCGAACAGGAAGTGCCAGGAGTTCTGCCTCCTTTCCAGTGGTCTCTCCCCCGCATCGATAATGGACTGCGTTCATCTCCGCCCTGGAACCACCGCCTGCTTTAGCCTTCCCTCCGTTTCCTCTGGCGTGCACAAAGGTCCTGCTGAAGCTCTGCAGGGACAAAGTGATCTGATTCCTGATCGCGCCGTTTTGCGTGGCCCAGGCAGCCTGTACACCACCCTGCTGATCTGTCAGTGCCGCTCCCAGTTCCCCTCCCTGTGTGCCCGGACCTGATCACACAGGACGCACGGCAAGCTTCGTCATCCGGACCTGCAGGCCCTCCAACCTTCCGGCGTGGCCTGCATGGCTGACACTGAGGAGTTGTGCATTGTTCGCTCTCGCGTGCAGCACATCTTCTCGCTCAGTACAGGAAGCCCTCCACCGTCGGACGTATGTAGCCAATGTGGACACGACTTCGCAGTCTGGTGCGGATCTCGGTGGATGTTTTCCATAGAGCATCAATCCCCACGACCTTAGACTACCTCTGGCACCTTAAGCAGCAGGGCTGGCGACTTCCCTCTCTGAAGGTGCACCTGGCAGCTTAATCCACCTTCCATCTGGGTAAGGGAAGGTCCAGTCGGTATTCTCTCACCCAGTAGGTGTCGGTTCATTAAGTGCGCTGTGAGCGTACCTATTCCCCGCGTCAACTCACCCTGCCCCCTCCTGGACTCAATCTTGGTCGCTAAAAGGCTATGTTACCCCCTTTGAGCCGACTCGCCGACTTGGTCGCTCGCTACTACTATCGTGGAAGACGGATCTTCCTAGTGGCTATATACCTCAGCCCAGGCAGGTTCTCCGGAGATCAAGCCCTCACTGTAAACCCTCCTTTATCTGTTCTTCATAAAGACAACAGTACAACCTGCGACCTCATCCGGCATTCTCCCTAAGGGGTGTCTGCTTCCATACTAGCCAGGACATCTTTCTCCCGGTTTTCTGTCCGACACCTCATTATTTCTCGCGGAGATGGGAACAGCAAGCGTACACACCTTAGATGTGCGCGAGTGCTGGCTTTTATATTGAAAGAACAAGCCCCTTCGAAATTCCCGCAGCTGTTTGTGGCGGTTTGCGGAGCGGAATGAAAGGTCTGCCAGTCTCTCCCAGAGGATTTCCTCCCTGGGTAACAGCCTATATTCGATGTGCTCCGAGCTAGCTCATGTTCATTGGGAACGCCTCACGGTGCACTCTACCAGTAGCCTCAGCTTCCTCCGGCCTTCCTGGCGCACAGTGCCTATCCAAGAGATTTGCTTGTGCTGCGACCTGGTCCATCAGTCCCACTTTCGCCCTCGCACTATGCGCTGGTACACTGTTCCAGCAGCACCAGCCTTTGGGGCGCAGTGGTACTCCAGGCTGCCACGTCCCTCCACCCATCCGCCTAGTACAGGCTTGGAATCACCAACTGGAATGGATAGTACAATCACTCGAAGAAGAAAGGCACGGTTTACTCACCTTTGGTAACTGTTGTTCTTTCGGAGATGTGTTGCTCATATCCATTCACACCCACCTCCTTCCCCACTGTCGAGTAAGCCGGCAAGAGGAACTGAAGGGGCCGAGTCGGCTGGGGTATATATGCGGCGCATAGCGGCGCCACTCCAGGGGCGCCCGACCGAACGCCGAGTGCAGTGTTGCTAGGGTAAAAGTTTCTCCGAACATGCACGTGGCACGCACACACCTAACTGGAATGGATATGAGCAACACATCTCGAAGAACAACAGGTACAAAGGTGAGTAACCGTCTTTTCTCTTGTTACAACTGTTTTATGACTAAAAGTTTTTCTTGCCCTATTTATTTTCCCTTGCTTTTAAAATTCTCCAATGAGTTTAATTAAAGTTGCCTTAGACACTTGCTTCACCTAGGTCTTCGCTTAGTTAAGTTAGGTTTTCTAAGTCCTGAGAACTCCTAATATGGATATTCTTTATCTTTCTTGTGTATATATTTTTCAAGAGACAGAGAAACAAAAAACTCCAAAAAGTATTATGGTAACCTGCAGTTAAGGTTGAAGGGTAAAAAACCATAAGAACATTGTAATTATTCCAATAGAAGCATTAGAAACCCAGATAAAATTAAATTTTTAAATTTAAAATAAAATAAGATATGGAAAAACACAAGGCATCTAAACAACCTTAACTATGGCCTGTAGTTATATAGTAAGTGGGGAAAAACACCTTTTTTTTAACTTTTAATTTAATTTTTTTGTGTATTTTCAGCTGTATTCAATTTGGGTCTTTAAACACTAAAATACCAACATAATTGTATAGTTATTGTATGGTGTCACTATCAGGCAAAGTAAGGATTATTTGGGTGCCTTAAATGTGTATTACCATACCTTAACACATCTGAATTTCATTTAAGATTAACTCTAATGCTGAATTTGTAATTTTTTTGATTTTCTATTCTTGAGAAACAAACTCCCCCCTCCCCCGGCCCCAAGAAACAGCAACAACCAACACACACACACAAAAATATCCCACACCAAGCAAACAACCAACCCAGCAACCTGGGAAATTCCATGCAAGACACTAGTGAGAATGTTAAGTTTGCACAGTTAAGCTCTCAAAAGTCCAGAAACGCCAAAATTGAAGTTGAACGCCTAAGCTTAACTTTGCTCTGTGTATGTGCATTAGAATACAGTCCTCAATGAATTTCTCAAATACAACATAGCATATGTTTTGTTCTTTTGTGACAGTGCTTATATTATTTTTTAACTTAATGTCACCTTATGTAAGGTATAAAGTTGTTGCTATTATAAACCTAACACTAGAACACAATGGATGTCCATGCATTTGCTACAATTACCACAGCCTCATATCATAATGTAATTGAATTGTGTACTGATGAAAAATTTCCTTGATTCTTTGGATTCCTCCTTGGGGAAATGGATTTATAATAAAATTCTGTTTCGTAGTAGGGAGTGGTGAAAATAGTTTGAGTCAAAAATAATTGTTTAAATAACTGAACCAAAGTGAAGTCTAGATTATTGGCTTCAGAGACATTTGTAACTAATTTTAGATCCTGGAGCAGATACTTATGGATACTTACTTTATTTTTTATTTGTAGTTTAGCATTGTCTGTTATGTTTGTGTAGTATGACCACAATTTCACTTAGCCTTAACCTGCTCCTGTTAAAGTAGATGAGATTTAACAGATATCGGGGCATGCTCTACTTCGCTACCGCTGACTTCAAGGGTAAGAAAATGGGAGCGCTGTGGCAGGTCAGCCAGTCTTGTGCTAAGAAGCATAGGACTCATGAGTGAGAATCCTCCATGGGTAGCATGGTATGTTTAGTGAAAAGGTATAACCAAGCATAACATTTGATACAATTGGATGAGAGATTATGGAATCTTCACTGAATATTTTAAGTCTTAAATACACAATAATATGACCCACATTCATCTGAATGTGGGTCAGAATGGCTGCGACATTAGGGGAAGTTAGTATAACTGAAAATGGATGGAACTAAATGGCCTTCATTATACAGTTACCAATTCCTTTCTGTTTACCTGTAACTTTTTTACACTGGTCCCAGAAGTTCAGCCAGCTTGTCCAATAATTGCATACTCTCATACGTCCCTCAGAGGAGGTTTTTCTTCTTCCTGGCTTTGGAGTTTCACATGCAGAGCGAATTTGTCTAGAAACTGTTGCGTAGTAACCAGGGGTGTTTATACAGCAAATAAGGATTTGGGGGCAAATCCATCGTGGAACTACAACAGTTTACTCCAGCTATTGGTTGGCCCCTTGATCCTTCTCCTAAAGAGCTTATGACCCAAACTGATCACAAAACAGGACTCTCAGAGAAGATAATCACCCATTGGGAATAGAGGAGAGGTTATGGGTTAGGTGGTGCCCAATATGCAGCATGTTAATTCTTAGTTTGCTTTCAAAGTATGTGGTAGGGGAAAGATTTTTGAGGAAGGAGTTGAAAGAGCAGGAGGTTGCCAGGTATACAGGATCAAAGTGAAGATTCTAGGTATGGGGCAGGTGAGGTACTTGTGGAGGGGAAAAGTAAGAAAAATAGCATGGAGAGAGGCAGAAGTGCAGAGCACATGGCCTGAACAGAGGAGTGGTAGGAAAAATATGAATTGTAGACAAGGGCAGAGTTGGGAGGAGCCTTGTAAGCAAGAATGAAGGGGTTAAAATGATTAAAAGGATATAAAACTAGTAAAGAGATGTGTCAAGATGGTGGTTGTAGTTAGAGTGGGTGAGGAAAATGAATTTGGTGGCATTTTGAATAGACTGGAGGGGAGCAAGGTGATTATTGAGAAGATGGTACTCTAGCCTAGGTGGATATTATCAAGGGACAATTGTGGGATTTGATAGTAGAATTGAAAAGTAATAGATGGGTTCTGAAAAATGTACACCAAAAAGATGTAGAATTTAACGGTCTGAATGTCAGAGGTAAAGGAAAGAGACAGTCCAGTAGGGCAAGTCTGAAAAGCAGAATTATATTCATAATAAATTATTTAAAAATGTTTGCCAGAATATCAAACATCCATTTAGCTGTTATCCAGTAGCTGATGCATAATTGTCTCTAGAGTTCCAAGATAACTATTGATTGGTTATTGTTGACTTAGAAGAGATGAAATCTTGGACTTGTAAATAGGTTTGTGCTGGTTTATTACAATAAGCTTGGTTGAACATCATTTAAAGATAATCAAATAATGTGTTTGATGAATCTTATGCAATCATTTGATTCTGCCAGTTTATTTAAAGGGATGCCTCACAAAATATGTCAACGTTTTTTCATCAATCCAGAGAGAGGTTGTATTTTGTGCTTTCATTACCATATTTGCCTTCTGGAGGGGAGGTCTTCTCCTTAATTCCTGCCCTTAGTGCATCCTATTGATTTAGTTTTGACGCACAATTTTGCTACTTTTTGCAGTTTCTGGAGTCTTTTTTTCTTGGTTTTTTTTTCTTGATTACTTTTCCAACAACAGGTGAAAAATCCGACTAACAGAACACCTTCTTTCCTTCCTTCACTTGCCCACACGAGTCTCTTCCAGGTTGTTGATCTAGACAGTTGAATTCCCAGCATGGAAACCATGACAGGGGGTAGATTTTACAGAAGTGGTAATCATGAGGGGAACTTACTTTTAACTATTCATCTTACATTCCAGAGTCACAGAACAAACTATTATCATTTTTTTAAACTGACAAATTTTTATTTTTAAATCTAAAGAACATCCATATAATATGCAGGTAAAGAAAGCAAAAGTTCTGTCCTTATAAGCATAATGAATCTAAAGCACCTTATTTGAAGAAACTATATTGTTTCTTCACTTACTCTAGACCTAATAGATAAAAGAAATCCACAAATGAGCCCTCAGTTAACAAATAATAAAAATGAACAATTTTACTACAAAGATGTAAAAACAATTGTCTAAAATACTTTTGCTATATTAAAATGTTAATTAACATTAAAATATCTTTTCTATAGTCAAGACAATATGAAATGCGCAGGCAAAACCCCAGTTTGTTTCTTAAACGATGAATGTCATGGTTTTTGGTTTGTTTCTGTTGCATGCCACTGTTGTGTTAGCCCATACATTGTACCCATCAGTAAAGTTTTTTTAAAAATCTGTTAATACAGATTTGAAAGGTCCTTGCACGTGTGTGTGTGGGGGGGGAGGAGTTTGAGAGTCTCAGTGGTGAAGAGTATGAACTGATTATGGCAGTGGACCACATAAGTTTCATGGTACATTCATTAAATAGGTAATACTTGGTTGACCACATGACGCAACAGGAAACCATTGGTCTGTCAACTAAAAAAACCTAACTTAATGAACTAACCCAGTGGCCACATCCTGCAACCTTTTTTCATGTTAATTTGTATATACTCAGGCTAGTAATCCCATTGAAGCCAAGTGCTATTCAACCTCAATAATGTTTTCAGAATCCATTCAATTCTCTTATATTGGAGAATAATTGTATTTTACTGTTTTGATGGAGAGTTCTTTAGAACGCAATAGAAAAGTCAGTATTCTGCCATCCAGCAAATGAAACGGAATGGGATATAAACTAAAATTAATATTGCAAATGGTGAAAGAGGAGGAAAATCACAACAGGAATGCAAAATAGAGGAAACAGAGGAATCTCTTGGATTTCCATTGACATGCTGTCCATGGAACAAGCACTAGCCATGTTCCAAGGACATCCTTATTCTTTTCTGAGAAAAGGCTCAGCTGGATTAGAAGATCCAGCTCTTGAATAGGTTAATATCACTGACTACATTAACAAAAGGTGACACACTTAAAAGCAATATATTAGCAATAAACTTGATGACTGCGTGAAAATGAGAAAAAGAATCGGGAAAGATAAATTAGTATGTGAAAGCAGATCTAAAGGAATGTCCATCCTTTAAAGATCTAATCGCTTGGAGTAAAAACATTACTGCTCCAACATCTCTAAAGTTAGAAAACCATATAACAGTTCCTTTTACCATTTCCTCTTTCATACATAGGAATTCCTTATTTTAATCAGCTTGCCTCAGTCGGGATTATTTCATAAAAAACTAGCCTATTAGAATTCTTAACGCTACGCACATCAATTCCCCTGACCACCGTACTAGATTTCTAAATGATTATGCTCAAAATACTTTAACTTTTGGGGATTTTTTCATAAGTGATAGTTTATGTAATAGGTATCCCATCAAAATTGCAATCAGAATAATAGTCAGAAAAGCTGTCAGTGTTGTCCAAGCATGTATGTAGGACTTTGGGAGGGCACCAGTGACATATACACTGACGATTGCAGACAATTCACAGTAACTATATAATTTGTCCACCACGATGGCTTCAAAGATATAGAAGCCATTATAGTGTGAAAAAATGATCTTGTTCTTTTCATTTTGACCAAGAATTTGATACTTGGCTGAGGGTGATACTAATTTAGGTCCATCGTGATTCTTGCAGCTTTCATAGTTCACTCTGCTCCATGCAGTATGTGGATTTGGAGAATTTTGCTTTTGTATCAGAGCAGTCCAATTCTGAGGTTGAGAGATACAATTGGCTTCAGCAGCTGTCAAGAGATAATCATAATTATACATTCCATTGACTTCAAACACAACAAAGTCAGCAGAAACATACTCCACAAATGCATCATTTTCCCACAGTTCAAGGATTGGCAGCCAAGGAGTATCATAATACAGCAGAAGAGGACACCCCAGTTTACTATACTCGTATAGAACTTCAAGATCACTTTGACCTAACTGTGGTGTGGCAAGAAAATGTGGGTCATATAAACTGTGGCTGATAGTATAAGTGAAGTTATCTTGCAGCATGCTTTGATTAAACAGGCCTTTGCTGCATGCTGTTGTGTTTTTAAAAACTTTAATGTGTTTAGTAGGTGGGCAACCTACGTTGATAAGTGCAGACAAAGGCTGCATATCAATGCAGCTGGGTCCTTTGTTGGGGATGTCCACAGTAAGGATAGACATCCCACCAGAGGGGAAGGTGTCACTGGAATGAGGATCTGCCATGCCAGAGAAGCACTGCTGCAGTAGCTGCATGTGCAAGCTGTACTTGGTGTTCCCATCATATGTGTACCCATCCTCTGTTATCCGTGCCCGGAACCCTAGCACGTGGGGGTTGCTCACAGTCACCATTGGAAAAGCCCCAGTGCCTGGCTTTGGCACAAACATGGCACTAAAGTTCAGCGTCTGGTGCATGTCGATATAATGGATCTTGTTGTGGAAATGGCCCTTGAGGATCTCAACTGGGCAGTCTTGGAGAGGTGGCCAAAACTCCATCATCAGCAACTGCACGTTCAAGGTGCATTTCTGGAAGTTATAGGCCCAGGAACTATTGGTAGGTACAGGGGTCAACACGGTTAGCATCCCTACTTTGTCAAACATCAGTGCAGCATTGCACAGGCCTTTCTGGCTGCTGTTGCGCTCTCCAATCTGCACCATAGTTGTGGAGACCATGTCTAGGCTCCCATGGAAGAGCCGATGGTCATGGGTCAGGGCTGCAATCTCAGTGTTGCTGATGGCCACGTGACAGAGGCCGCCGCCAGGGAAAGAAAGGGAGGTTCTGGAAAACACCCTTGTCTGCACAATCACTGGCTCCACAAGCAAGCCATTACTGGAGGAGATCAGCAGAGTATCTTTGGTCCAGAGGATGGTGAAGCCCCACAGGTAAGGGTGTTGGATACCCTGGACATCACGGCCCCCTGTGGAATTCAGGTTGAAGCCCATGGAGCTGTGGCTGTACATGTGACTCATGTTGCTCCCGATGTATGAGAAATAGGCTCCTCCTCCTTTTCCTTCCCCACCACTGTGGGTGTGATTGATGAGCAACCCAGTCTGGGAAAGGGAAACAAAATTGTAGACACCAAGCAGCACCCCTTGCAGTTCTGGGCTCAGCTTCAGAGCAGTGAAGGTGTGGCCTCCATCCTCTGACTGGAAGATGTGGCTTTTGGAGACTGAATGCCCAGTCTCATAGGCAAAAATAGTCATACTGATGGCCTGGCAGGCTGGGTCCTGCCCTGGGTAGCAGCAGTGGGTGTTTGAGAGCTTGGTGACCAAGAAATTGATCCCCTGTACTGGGAGCCATTCCTCCTCCCCAGCTATGAAGAAGTAGAGATAGACCCGTCCATTTATCACCATTACTAACTGATACTTCTTCACAAAGGCTGCAGCACTGACTGAGGCATTTGGGGTCTCTAGCTCAGAAGGGATGGTCAGTGGCAGGAGGCTGGTTTCAAATCCATCTGTGCTGAGGAAAACCTTCTGTCCCAGGTACAGGGCTGGACTGGGGCGTCCCCAAGGGTCACCATCATTACATGGGTACTGTAGAAGGGAAGGTTCAGTGCCGGTGAAACTCAGGACAGTGCCTGACACCTTGTCCCGGGCACTGAAGGACCGACTTGAGTACACTAGCCTCTCACTAATGCATGACCAGGAGGTAATTTTTCCCACTGCAAAACACAGCCACAGCCAGAGTTCAGCTAGCGAGACTGGCCAGGAGTGAGGCATTTGTTTTGATGTTATCAGAATATCCCCTCCTACCAACTTAAGCTGGAGGTTGATACTTCATGCTCCTTGTGGACAACAGCTCAAAATGGCTCCTGGCTCTGCTCCCTCCCTGCTGTAAAATAGAAGGAAGTTCCAAGAGGCAGTTGGGGGCTGGGCTGGGCTATGGGTTGTATGTGGCTGTTGTTCTGAGTGTTTCCTATACAGTCTCTGTCATGTGTAAATGATGTTTGAGGCTCGCAGTTTTGTGGCTGATTCTACATGACTAACAATGGCCCCTTCTGCTAGATTTACCTCACATTTGCTCCACCCAACTGAGCAACAGCCCTAGTAGTCAGTTGTGCCTAATGCTAATTTTCTTACGGTTTTGTATGTGTCACTGGTGCTCATGATCATAGAATCACAATAGAATAAACCAAGCCAGTAACAAAAGTGACCTACTGTGTCACTAGTTAACAGGGAGCCAAAACAGTCACCTATAGGCATTGCTGCCCCTATCACCACCCAGATAACTGGACCTTTGTGATGTAAGGGTATTAAAACCAAAAGCATCACATGTAAGGTTTTTCCAGTTCCAGAGAACCAGCCACACATCCCAGGTCCAGCTATAGTTCAGATCTTACCGAATACCATGCTGTAGCCTAAACTAAACATTGTTTAATAAAAAAGAAAAGAAGAGAGTTATTAGTTGGTTCAAGGAATCCTACACATTACAATTGATTTCAGAGTCTGTAGGTCAGGATATTAGCAGTGATGGTAATTCTGCTAGCTTGCAATAAATCTCTCTGGATCACACAAAAAAGTGGGGGTGTCATCAATCCTTTTATTCAAAGCTTCCCTTTGCTAGAAATCATAGTCCAGAGATGTGGAGCAGGAATGAAGTCTGAGAATTATGGCACAGTCTGCAATTGATACCCTTAGTCCAGGTGCCTGGAAAGTTACTGGTGCAAACATGGAGTCCTGGGTCACATGTGCCTTGCTGAGTTATGAGACATTCATTGCCTAGGTGCTGCCTCAGGAGACTTCAGGAGGGGTCCCCGGGAGAGCTGATCGTGCTTAATGGGCCATCAAGCAGATTGGCTAGCCAATTTGTTTTGTGCAGGGTTTAAATTCTCAGAGATTGTCCAGGAGCCCTCTCCTGCCACTTCCACATCCCTTCAGCACTCCTGGCTTCAGCTGAGGGGTGGAGGGGGTTTGGGGCTTTAGCCTTTGGGGGAGGCACTGGGGCTCAGGGATTTAGCTTGGGGACAGGCGCCATGGCTTGCAGCTTTAACCCTGCAGACAGGGGGGCATGGAGGTTCAGGGCTTCAGCCCCATGGGGTGCACTGAGGCTTGGGCTTTCAGTCCTGCAGGAGGTGGGAGGGCTCCTGCAGGTTTTTTAAAATTTACCTGCACTCAGCTGCAGACAGCTCAGGCTGAATTTAAACTCTGGTCTTGGGGGGGTGTTACCCAGAAACACAACAGGTTTGAGAAACAAACTCAAAGTTTCATAACGTCATACACGATGATACATGCATATAAACAGGATAATCATGCTTTAGGAGACTATAGCTTTTCCAGTGATACCATAACATGACATACTTTGTACAAGATTTATCACAATTTTGCAACACTGATAATACATCAGTGGTGATACATCATCGTAAACATGGTCACCTCTCTTTTATACAGTGTCACACCTTTTGATGCTCATCCCAGTGTGAGACTTTGTCCCTCTGATGTGTGTGTGCCCTAGCAGTGCAGCTCACCAACTGCCATGTTAAGATCCCTCTTTGGACTGAGTGGCTCTTATTGTTAGATTTATTGGTGTATTTCTCCTGTCACTTTTGATTTTCTTACTGGATTTTTGCTGATTTTATTACTGGAAATAAAGTGGCTTCATGATGCTCTCTTGGGCTCCTTGAGCCAGCTGTATTAATAGTTGGGGAGGGGAGGGTTACTGGTGAAATATAATTTTAACAGTAATATTGAAAGATTTTTGAAAGAAAAACTGAAGATTTAGCATTGCATCTGGATGTCTGAAATGGCTGTAGGGTTAAGTATCATTGTTACAAAACCCCAGTCATAATATCTGATGAATCAGCAAGTGTTTTCTAATGAATTCACGTGGCTTGAAAAAGCCTAACAGGAGAGGAGATTGAATAATGTTAGGCAACACAATCATGTAACTTAAGTTATCAAGATCTTCCAGACAATTGGAAGTAAGGGGTGGGGATGAGAAGACACTGTAGCCAGCAATCACAATTTTATCACATATGCTACTATATTTGGTGGGTGGGTTTTTTTCTTTTTCTTTTTAAATAAGTCTCATGATTTTCTAAGCTCTGCCTTCTATTTGATGAAGTTTTGCCTTGATCTAAAATGACCACTGAGGCCTGCTTCTAGCAATGGAATTGAAGCCAGAGGCCGCCCAGTCCCTTTCACTTCTTGTAGATGACAATGAAGCTATCTTCAGTAAAGACTGCCGCTAGCTCTCATGGTTTCATTACAAGTAACATGATTGGCTCCAGCAGGTACCAAATCTCACTATGATGTAAGAAGTCCCAGCACGCAGGTAAATTTCAGCTCTGACTGAGGGAAAGCCTGCCCCACTTCCCTTCGTTCTGGGGTAGAGCAACCAATCAGGGTTAGTGCAAGAAGGAGGCAGAGCTGTCCCGCTGCCTTATTAGGAACTGAGGAGTTTTGGGGTACAGGACAGGGGAGAGGAAGCATTTAACACCATTCTTACAGGAGAGGAGAGGGGAGGAAGGAGCAGAAAGACTTTTGTATATAGTGGCTGTGTCAGTATGTGTGTTTTATGGGCTCTTATGTCTTATGTATTGTTATCCTCTTTTGCTGGAATACATAGTTAAAGAGCAAAAGCCTCCTATTATTTTATATAAGTCAAGGGTGCACATTTTATTCTTTTAGTAGTCTGCTTGTCTGCTCTAAGTGCCCCCATGCTTACCTGAAAGGACTTTTTCTTTGTTAGACTCTTGCTTTCCTATTCATTTGTATAGCAAGATGCTCTTATACTTGTATG
Organism: Chelonoidis abingdonii; assembly: GCF_003597395.2. Taxonomy (NCBI): domain Eukaryota; kingdom Metazoa; phylum Chordata; order Testudines; family Testudinidae; genus Chelonoidis; species Chelonoidis abingdonii. The sequence goes on along the minus strand of NC_133770.1, from coordinate 222,720,954 downwards.
AAACAAGTTTGTGGAGGATGCAGTCAAGTAGTCAGATGTGATTTTTCACTAAGCTTCATAAAACTGTCTTAAGAGCATGAACATTGTTGCTGTTTTTGTTATTGTCTATAAGTAAAGTCTTAAGTCTCCTGTAAAGGCTTGCTCTAGTTCCTCAGACAGATCGCCCCGAAACAAATTTTTATGGCTACAGAGTCTTTGGACCATAGAGAGAGAGAGAGCAATTATGAGAGTGACTCTGTAGCCTGGTAGTTAGCGCACTGCCCTCGGAGGTGGAAGACCCAGGAACCAGTCCCTCTGCACCAGTAACTTTACTGTTATTTCTTCACAGTGAAACAGCTTCAAAAGGAGAGATTGAGGGATTCCTTACATCAGATTATCCCATAGCCCGGTGGTTAGGGCCCTTGCCTCAGAATTCACTGATCCCAGTTCAAAGATCTAGATAATACTTAGTCCTGCCATGAGTGCAGGGGACGGGACTAGATGATCTCTCGAGGTCCCTTTCTTCCCCTGAGGGGAAGAGGGGGACACAGGAGAATCTGGTGTTGGCCACATCCCAGCTAAGTACCCTAACCACTAGGCTAGAAGTTATGAAGGAAGAAGTTCTCCCTCACTTCAACATTTAATGTAAGTTTACCTATAAGGGCTGCAATGGGCATAGTCAGAAGCAGAAGCATAGGTCAGCAACTTTTACTACTAAAATCGAGGTACCAGGTGAGGTTAGATGCCTTAAGGGCTTAATGGCAGCTGAGTGTGGGCTTTGTGAATCTCAGTGGGGCCTGATTCTGGGATTTAGTGCTTAAAGTGCCAATTAAGTGCCTAGGTCCTTTTGTGAATCCAACCCTTAGTTTTAGAAAAATTGTATTTGTGCACTGATGAAAAGACATGTGGCTGCTCTCTTGCTTGCTTGTTCCAGTTAAGCCAATTCGTTGTTCTTCAATATTGCTCCCAGGAAGCAGCCGGCATGTCCCTCGGGCTCCTAGGGGAAGAGGTGGCCATAGCGTCTCAGCGCACTTCCCCCACCCATAGACGCCACACCTGCAGCTCACATTGGCTGTGGTTCCTGGCCAATGAGAGCTGCAGAGCTGGCTCTCAGGGTGAGGACAGCATGCGGAGCCCCCTGGCAGTTCCTACACCTAGGAGCCAGAGGGACATGTCTTCACTTCCTGGGAGCTGAGCAGAGCCGGGTAGGAAACCTGTCAGCCCTGTTGCACCACCAACAGTTTCTTACTCTAAATACCTCTGTGGTTCTGGAGGTCTGTGTAGTCCAGTGGTTAATGTGTGTTACATTTTCTGTCAAAAAACTGGTCACTCAGCTGTCATCCCCAAGGGCAAAACACGGAACCATCTGTTTGCACCAACCAAACTGTCCTGGTTAAAAAAAAAAAAAAAAAAAAAAAGTGAAAACAGCCCTTGCTCTCTGGGATGTGCTCTCTGGCAAGGTGCCAATGTGGGTGGACCATTATCTACTACTAGGCGATAGAGTCCTGTGGCACCTTATAGACTAACAGAAGTATTGGAGCATAAGCTTTCATGGGTGAATACCCACTTCGTCAGGCACATGCAGATTCACTCACGAAAGCTTATGCTCCAATACTTCTGTTAGTCTATAAGGTGCCACAGGACACTCTTGCTTTTTACAGAACCAGACTAACATGGCTACCCCTCTGATACTATCTGCTACTATTTATTCATGCCACTGTTAGATTCATATGCTTTCTTTATTTAGCTTATTTCTGTTAAAAAAAAAAATATACATGCATTGTAAGATCTCAGTAATAAATAAAAGTATGAGTTTCACTCTCTGATTAAACCATGAAATTAAAGGTTTCGTTGTCTTTCTGGTGAAAATTTGGATGTGATTTTGCTTCACTGAAATTATTTGAAAAGACTGAAAAGAATGAAAATGCAATCTCTGTCTAAGAGAATATTCAAGAGAGTACGACTCACCAAACACAAATACTTCAGTGGGGCCAGGATTCCATCCAAAATGTATTATTTCCAAAGAACGTATTGAATTGTAGGCCCAGGGATGCTACTCAAAAGCTATAGTCACAAAGCTTTTCCTCTAATGCAGCCTCCACTATGATAAAGCTCTTCCTGAGACAAAGGTTAATCTAGCCCATATATCTAAGATAAAACTTCTCAGATTTACTATAGCTATGTCAGACACTGATTGCTAGACATTTCCCTTCTCCACTTGCCACTGTGTCCAATCAATCTGGAGTTTACCCAGTAGGATTTAGATGAAAGATTATTTCTGAATATTTAAAAAACAGAGGTGTCTGCTATAAATGTCTGAGGAAATTCACTGAGAGAAATTCAATTATTTCTCATATGTACATTGCCAAGTTCTTTGGAATACTAGTTAGAGTTAAACCTATACTATACATTGCTTCCACTAGAAATCTCAATGTGCTAATATATTTTCCAACTGCTCGCTACTTGTGACATCAAATTATTTTCAGGGACAGAAGTATTTCTGGGAGCTATAAATTAGGGTACAAAAGAGGAAAAATCACAGCATTATTTTCTCCATCTTTTTCTCTTTTTTTCACCGTGAAGTCGTGATCAGACTCATACCAGAATTTATACCAAAATTTCTTTCTTGATGAAACATTTAAATAAAGATTTAATTATAATGTGTTTATACAATCTTACAAGAATAAACTCATTGATTTCTAATACATAACTTGGATGTTGAGCTCCCCTTATTAGATTAGTATTAGTTGAAACCCCAGTTGAACAACTATAATATGACAAAGAGGCTGATTATAAACTACTGCAATGTTATATCTAAATTCAACTGATGTTAATGATTGTGTGACAGTATCCAATGGGTTTTACTTTTCCAGACTAGAACAGAGGTGTTATCCTCCCACTGCAATCCATTGCCTAGACCCTTTTAGCATATTTCATGCCTGACAAAGTGGGAAAGTTCATCTTTATTATACTGACTAATAAATCTGAGTTGTAGATTTTCCTTTACTGAATGAGCTAATCTAGATACATACTTTAAATGTCATGTTGAGATAACCTTTCAAACACATGTGAATAGCACGGTAGAGCTGAATAAATCTGAGTGATTATAAATACTCAGAGAAGCATTAAGTTATGCTTACAATACTCTGTTTACTGAAACACATGGCATATGGAATGATTATAACTCATTTGCAGCAAGTCTTTTTAGTTGTATTTGACATGGTTAAAGAAAGAACTCATTTCTTTAAGAAACAGTATGAAGTTGTAGAAAAGGAGCAATACACCTAAACAACAGTATTAACATATATAACAGATTGAAAACTAGAATGGGCCAGATTCTCAGATGGTATAAATTTGCACTGCTGAGAGTCGTATCCTGAGTTTCTAACTGGTTTCTGCATTTAGCACTATGACAATTACATTTCTGCATAGATAGTTGTATCTTTCAGATACAAGTGCCTTCTGAGCTATAGGGGTATTGAAAATAGTTGTATAGGAGATGTTTCTATTTGCTGTTGCCTTCTCATCACTCCCCAATAATAGCAACCATTTAAAATCATGAGAAGTTTCCAGTTTCATGTCAAGTTCACAATTATACAAAAACAGTATTTAAAATAAGGTGTTTCCAAATCCAAAACAGCATCTGAATCCACACTCAACACCTCTTAGGATTAGATATTCTTTTGCATTTGTTTAATTTGTAATTGAGAAACACTGGTAAGCAAAAGTTTTAGCTTTTCTGAGCAACTGGCCTGAATTTGTTCTTGCAATGTTCTTTCTGAGGGTATTAAAATTCATATGAGAAAAGACTATTATAAGAGTGGCTTAGTACTCAGAATCTTCTGTTTAAAACAGGATGTCTGCAGTCCTTGCTCTGGATGACTTTATACAGTGATGTATTCTTTGCTGCCCAGTGTGCAGGAGAATATATAACAGGATAAGGGCAGAAAGGCAGCTGCGTGATAGAAAAATCCTTCACTGCAGTGCCACCTTCTCCTTTATGTGGCTGGTAGGCACTAATGGCAGGAGCAAAGGAGCAGCGCATTTTCCTCTCTAAAAACATTTACAGTGCAAATATGATAATAAATTACTGCTGTCCTGAAACAGCTGTTGCTCTGCCTCTATGTCTTGAATAGCCACCAAAAGGGTGTGGGCAGCTGGATGGCATTTGCCAAGCTTCTGGCAAGACATCGGCTGCAGAAGCCTTGGAAGAAGAGCCTGGGCAGGGTGAGAATCTTGAGACAAGGCTTTTGCTCCTGTGGATCTTGGTCCCCCACAACTATAGCAGCCTTGCTGCCAGCTGTTCTCCAACCAAGCTCAGCCTCCAGAGATAAAGATGGACCAGTGATCCAGAAAAGAACACACTTCTTTGGAGGGCTGCACTCCCTTTCCACATGATGGTAAATGGAAAGATCAGAATCTGCACCATAATCTTCATTTAGACCTAGCACTTAAATAGTCAACCCCCATAGCCAGCAAATATGTGTCTTTCCTCATGGAGAATGCTCTGAATTAATAGTTTAAAGAAACCACTAGACAGCACTAGGCAGTTCCTTTTGTTAAACAGTTCATTAAGCCTGCCTGGTGTGTTTAGCCAGCTACGGATACTTAATGATAGTGTTAAGTCATCATGATGTTCCCTACTCAGCAGCTGCACAACATGCCTTAACCAATGTACCATTTCCAAAGATCCTGGAAATTCACTTCACGTTTATTGTCCCAAAAGTCCATTCTTGTCTGGCACAATTTCAATATAGTTCTTTGAACTCCCGAGCTTCACATCATATTTTCCTCCTAGAGAGATTACACACAATCCTGGCCCACAATAATACATCAACTTTGCTGGAGTGAAAAGTGAGTAAGGTCTACAGGATTTGGCACAGTATAGCGAGACATGGACTTCCTTCCTCCATCCCTAGCATTTTCCCATTCATCTCTACATTTCTCTTTACATAATTTTTCATTACGTGAGTCAGTGCCTCAAAATAATTCAGTAATATTAATGACAGCTAACTTGTCTATGGTTTTGATTTGCCATTAGCCTATAGTTTCAATCTTTAATCACAAAAGAAGGGTGCCAAAAGAATATTCGTTTTTTTATCCAAAGTACAAAATATATGTTGAGGAGGAAGGTGGTTGAGATGAAATTCAGTGTAATAAAATCCTGAAAATGCCTCTGTGTGATGAGACTATGCGTCTTTGCTCCGTGATCTGCTTGGAGTTGCAAAGTTATAAGAGAGAGCTTTAAGAAAGAAAGAAAGATAAAAGAAAATCATAATATTCATACAGTTTTGAGGAAATATGGTCATTGGTTCTGCAGGTCACTATTAAACTGAACATAACATGCTTGGAAGGATTTTATTTTTATTGGTAAACATCTATTTCACCACACACACACAACCTGAAGAAAAAATGTTTCCATCAATAATTGAAATTTCAGACAGGCAAAGTAAGAAAAATGATTCTTGAGAATTTATTAGAGTTGGATTTAAGATTGTTTATTTGGTATATTTTGACGTGATATAGATTTGTGTTTTAATTATTATAAAACTTTAACTTTTTAATCTCAGTATCTATTGTCATAAATTAATATTGTCTGATCCCGCCTTGTCTGATACCACCGTAATTTCCTGCAACTATGAAAATTAAAATCCAAGTTGAAAAAATGCTTAAATCTCATAATTTTGCACAACTGCAAAAATTTTAATGGTTAAAAACTGAAAAAATGTTTATGAAGAAACATTGATATCTGTTGAAGTTATACAAAAAAAATCAAATTCTGCCAAGCCTACATAAAAACCATAAAATAACTTCAGAGGGTTAGCCGTGTTACTCTGTATCAGCAAAAACAACGAGGAGTCCTTGTGGCACCTTAGAGACTAAAATAATTATGTTAGTCTCTAAGATGCCACAAGGACTTCTCGTTGTTTTTATAAAATAACTTGAATCTGTCTGTACATGCAGCTCTATACCAATGATTCTCAAACGTTTTTTGCTGGGACTCCCTTTGATAATATTTCAGGCTATGATGGTCCCCCTCCATACCATGCCACCCTTACTTCTGCGCTGCTGGTGGCAGCACTGCTTTCAGAACTGGGTGCCTGGTCAGCAGTTGCCATTTTTGCAACCCCCTGTCCCATACAATAGCCTTGTGACCCCCTCCTCTTTTGGGTCAGGACCTCCAGTTTGAGAAACGCTGCTCTGTATGTTAGCTTTTGCATTCATCCCTGCTTGTCTTTACCCTGATTTTTAAAAAATACAATAGAAAAAAGATAGAGTTTATGATAGTCAAGTAATAACTGTATGATAATACCAAACACTGTCAGGAACAATCAAGGAGTGAACGAGCTTTTGACAGTACTTGTAATACACTTAATTATATTTTTTTCATGCTGACTTTTGTGCACAGGGGTCCATATATCAATGACTCTGTGGTAGGTAAACCAATGGAAGAACCATGTTAAACCCAACCATTGATCTATATGCAGGCTCTGACTTTACAAGGCATGTAACTTGGCCAGTGAAGGCTCTTCCGTCAATTGTTTACAGCATGTATTAGTACAAAACCAGGCCTCCTTGATGACCATGAAAAATTTGTCTGCTCTGTCCAAGGTCTGTGGAATTCTTCCATCTGGCTTAATGTTATGAGCAGGACTGCTGCTTTACGATCTTTGCACTATAAGCATAGATGCTAACTCCATGGGTGCTCTGGGGCTGAAGTACCCACAGAAAAAAAAAAAACCAGTGGGTGCTCAGCACCTACCAGCCACAGCTGTTTGGTGGCCTCACTGATCAGCTGTTTGGTGACTGACTGGAGGCACTTGTGGGAGGGAGCAGAGTGGGTGCAGGAAGAGGCGGAGTGAGGGGAGGGCCTTTGGGGAAGGGGTTGGGTGAAGGCGGGGCCTCAGGGCAGAGCAGAGGTGGAGCACCCACGGGGAAAAATAAAAGTCAGTGCCTGTGACTATAAGGTCACTTTCCGTGTGACAAACTAACCCAAGAATTAAAATGACTACTCTAAGACATGTCCCTGAGCTCATCTATTTGTTGCATCCTTTTCCTCCCCTAAATCCAAAATAATTTCTCATTTTACTTTAAATCTGTAAATGATTTGTTCTGATGGGGTGTCTATCCCTCACAAGGCCTTACTAGGTAAAAAGGGCCAATTAGCCAGGCTGCATCTGCAGGAGAGTCAGGGCTGATAAGGCCAAATGGTTGATGAAGCCCAGAAAGGGGAGGTAGTTTGCTTGGCATAAAGAGAGGCAGTTAATAGGAGAAGGCTGTAGCAAAGAACTTTGTAATCATGAGAGGAGGAAAAAAAATGTTGGCAACAGACTACTGGTGCTGTGGTCTAAGCCTGGGATCCTGCCTTGGAATACAGCCTTTGGCAAGAACCCAAGAGGAGGTGAAATAGCCACAGGAGCAGAGAAGGCTCCAAAGGTAGCCCAGAGAGAGGCCAGAAGATAGAAAGATAAGGTAGGAAATAGCCCAGGGAAACAGCAACTAGGTCTGAGCTTAAACAGACCATGGTTGCTGGGCATAGGGCCCCTGGGTTAGAAACTGGAGTAGTGATTTGGCCCAGGTTCCCCTGCTAGCTACTGGGGAAGTGACACAGGTGGGCAGTGGAGCAGAAGGCTGCCTGAGACAGTTTTTGTCCAGTAGGAGTTTGATCTTCCAGGAGGGGAGGACTACAGTGATCTGGCCAGAGGCACAAGCTATGAAAAGAGAGTAATCTGACTCCAGAGAGAGAGAGACACACACCACGGGGTAAAAAACTGAAGGTGTCAGAATGTCATGAACTAATCCCCCACCCCCTGTGGACCCCAAGGAAACACTACAGTGGTGAGTAGTGAACCCTATGACACCTGTGTAACCTTTAATTATTATGTATTTATATAGTGTTCTTCAGTATCCCATTTAGATGCTGTCCAATGCCAGACAAATTCAGATTTCTCATGCTAAAGGCTCTATTTGGTATATATAGCATTGGTTAGAATAGGAAGCAAATGACTCTCAAGATTTGTGAACACATTTTTTCTGTGGATGTAACACCATTGACTTCAGTGGAATTATGCTAACAGAGAATTCAACTTGTGGTGACTAGAAAAACCTGCTGTAAATTCCTCCCTCCCCTCTCCCACGCACACACTTCCTGATCACTCCTATATCCAGCAAAGTGTGACCTCTTTAGTGGAAGTGTTGCTTTACAAACATGATATCCCAGAACCAGACAATTATTATTTCTTATGATATCCTCTTACTTCAGGATGGTGATTCAAAAGTGGTATTTATAAAAGTGACAGTGGTAATTATATTAAAAAAAAACAAAAAAATCCCTATAGGTAGAGGGTAAACAGCAAATTATTCTAGCCATCGGCTAAAACTTGTCTGGAACAGCTGATATCTCGCGTTATAAAATTTTCTGTGCATCATGTCTGGATAAGTAAGGGAATGGTTTAGAAATCTAGAAATGAGAGAGAGATGACAGATGTTCTCTCTCTGATAACCTCTTTAGCTTAACCAATGCTTTTAAAACAGTCCACAGCTGTTTCAATTTACTGATTGTTAATTACTAATTGTGTATTCATAATCTTCTTTCCTTGTTTGTTTGAGGGTGGATTTCCCACTGCATCCCTCTCTAGGATTTTCTTTCTGTATCTGAGGGATTTTTTTTTCTCCTTTTAGATCTTTAGAATGGTAACCTCCTGTTGCCGTTCTGTTCTGTTAGGAGGTCAATCATTCTAAATGTAACTAATTAGAATTCAGGTTGGATCTGGTTTCATCAGAGATCTTGATCTGGCACAAAGAAACTTCACTGATGGAAAAATAAGAGAGATTGAGGAGAGAAGATGAATGAAAGGCCAGTTGCAAATACAATGTACTCATCTTTAGCAAGGGTTTTATTGAAGATAACATTGCTGTTCATCAAAAAATTGAGGTTATGGAAAATTTCCTACCCAATTCTTTTATATGAATGAATTATCCTGGAATCTATGGCAGGGGGATGAATTTTTGTTTACGAAACTTCCACACTCAGTTTGACTCCCAATTATCTACTCTGCAAATATTCTGAATATCTCTTTAAATCTTCCCCCATTTAAATATCCTTTAGCAGCTACGTTTGTTAGAACTGTTCTAGTAACTCCAGCATTACCCCAGTACCAGGAATTTATTATGACTAGAGTGTGGCAAAGAAAAGGTAACATACAATTTTTAGATAAAACTTATTTTTTCTGATATCAGAACTATTCGGAAGAAAATTATTGGCACCACACTTTGAATTCTTGGCATTATGCTGCCAAGTTTATGGGTTGTCTTTGACAAAACTGAAACTTAAAGAATTTTTTAAAAACCAACACATTTTTACTACAGGAAAGCCAAAATCACTGTTGAGTTTTTTTTTTTCTTGCATGGCATACATAACTCATTGGTCTTGACTGTCTAATTTGAGCTGCAATCTCTTCCTATGCTAAGATAAGCTTTCACTGGAGAATAAGGAAAGGATCTTGAAGTCAATGCTTAATAGCAAGCTAAACTTATTCTCCTGTATATGATTTATTAGAGCCCTGAGACGAGCATTTCAAGAGAAGAGTGGGTCAGGACTCCTATTTTCCTTAGTGGTAGCAGGCTGCTTGTTTTTCAGGGGGAGGAAAAGACTAGGAAGTGGGTTCTGGGAATTAGCCATCTGTGAATGATGGAGCCGCTCTGTTAAAAGCTGGGGCACGGAAGGCCTGTCCATCCGTCTCCTCATGGCAAACCAAGCTGGGAAAGGAGAGGAGGCTGTGGCTTTTGTAATACAGGTTCCCCTCTCTCAGGTAGCTGTAGGGTGGACAACATCAACGAAGGAGTTGGTATCTGCTGGACTGATGATGGCCCGGTGAGGCAAAGCCTGTGGAACATATTGACAAGAATGCGGTTCGGTTCTTCTACTTGGCTATATTTTAATCAATTTTTATGTTGCAGAAATTCTTGAGATGTCATTTTGGGAATGTTTGTTAATCTTTGTCTTAATGTGTAATATACACCTTGGTTTTAGGAACAATCTCGTATCTCTTATTCTGTGGCATTGCAGGAACATCCTGTCATTTTGTTGTGGGCTATTGTTGTTGTTCCATACCTCATATTGTAATAGTGGAGGGTATGGTTTTCTTTTGTTTTTTTTCTTGTGACTATAATTATGCGTTTCCTTGCTACTATTTATAGTCTGAGAAAATATCAAACACTGATTGGTAGACTTCTGGAAGTGTCCTCTAAAACAAGAGGGTGATTCTTCAAGAAAAATACACGTTAAAAAATTTCTGGAAGGTTCTAAGTACCCAAAGTGTTTTGTTTTTATGGACAGTTACAGAATTTGTGCGTCCATAGATGCAGTTAATTAGAGAGGTGCCTAACTTTCTGAGTTCTCTTGAAAATTCCACTAGGTACCTATTTGCATCTTTAGGCACCTAAATACCTTTGAAAATCTGTCCCTAAACCACTATTCAGATGATGAAAGACTCTCATGGCTTCTCAACTACATATTTTATCAGTTCTCCCACTGCCATTCCAGCAAAGAAACCAAGCAAACACTAAGTGACTTATCTGAATGCAGACTTTGTCTGAAATATGTTAACCCTACTTACATTTTTTTAAAGATGCTGCTATGATGAAAGGGTTATTTAATACCTAGGTAGATAAATAACTTAAAATCTATGTGGTCTATCTTTCTAGAACAAAATTGCATTCTGTGACCCAAAGCAATGATATCTGTGTATGGAAATCCATATCAAAGAGTGTACCAACACAATGTGAAATTGACTATGATAAAATGTAACTATTTCTACTGAGTTTGTGCAGAAACTTGCATGGTGTTTGTCGGTAGATCTAATGTCACATAATTTTTGTTTGCAAAGCTGGCAAAATGTTTGGGGGGGGGGAACATAAACTGAAAACCTTTTGTTAAATCAGCTTTTCATTTCAAGCTTCATGATGAAAAATACAATCTAAGATGATTCAGGAAACAAAACTCAAAGCCTCAGTACTCTAACTGGCAGCATCATATAGCTATAATTACATCTGGTATCCTAGCAACTCTATCCGCAGTTTATGGACAGTCAGACTGAATTTTGTGACACAAATCTCTGAAAAGCAGGAAGGATAGAAGAGAACACTGATTTCTAAAAGTCAATATTGATGATCCCTTTGGGTCCAAGTGGTTGGCCAGTATTTGGGGCCTTGCAGGATTTCCTTTTGCTAGGAGGAGAAATGAATGATGGGTCAGGTGTATTTTTACAAAGAAGTTACACAAAGTCCTGCTTTCCTGAATACAGTAGAAACAAACAGTTTCCTTGCTCAAATTACCAAACCTGTCTTTCCAATCAGTTCTGTACCCAAGAAGCTCTGTTTCTTGGCTTCCTCCCAGGGTCGTGCTCAACACTGCCTCTCACTTTTGACTATGTTTTTGTAACCCTTCTGCCCCTCTGAGTTGGCAGCAACAAGGGCCAGGTTCAGTATCCAGGGGTTCCGTTTCAATAACACAAGGCATAACCGGCTCGAGCCCCCACCCAGTGACCTGGGACACTTACATACCATACCCTCCTGGGCGCCTCTAGGAGGCAATACTTCCCCTCTCGCAAGCACGGAGTCTGAGTGTAGCGAAATCTTTTTAATTAAGGAAGGAATCATGTGGCATCCATTGGAAGAACCACCACAAACAGAGTTATAACACAAACCATAACCACCCCCCCAGTACATTTGGCAATGTCCTTTCCCCTTACGGTCTTAAGTCAATCACTCAAAGTCCAACAACCCAAAGTCTCTGGTCAGTGCCACCCAGAATTCAGAGTCATCTGTAGGGGTCCCTCCCCCACTGGGTGAAAGGGGCACCTTATGTGGTCCAGGGCAACTGCCCTGCCTCTCCGTGGGTTCTGCTTCCGCCTTCTCCACGAACTGCTCCGCCTTACCAGCTGCTCCACTCTGCTCCTCGGCCGTCCTCACAAACTGCTCCACTTCACCAGCTTGCCTCGTGAGCTGCTCCAGTTGTCCCAGCAAACTGCTCGGCTCCGCTCGCTCTGTGGCTGCTCCACACGCCCCACAGCTCACTCCGCTCTGCAGCGCTCCACTCCACCAGCTGTCCTGTGGTCCGCTCCAGCCATCCTCATAAACTGCTCCACTCCGCCAGCTGCTCTGTTCCACAGTATAGCGTTCAGGCCCCACTAGTTAGCACAGTACTCAGTGCTCCCAACTCAGTGATTTCAATCTTAGTGATCTCAGCACAAGTAGGGAGCCGTGCTAGTGCACCATTAGCCCAAAGTGAGTTCAGCTCAGCAACTGTATCTAGGAGTCTTAAGGGAATAAAAAATCAACTCTGACATTCCACAGTGGAGAGGGTGCAACTGGTGCTTCTAGCTCCACAAGGAGCCTGCACCACCAGGCACAAATACCTGTCCCCAACCTCTCTCTATTCACAGGGTTTTGGAACCCATGCCCCTTGTCTAGCAAGTACCACCCAACTGAGGTTGAGTCATTTCTGTCACAAAGTAGTCCCACAGTTCAGCAGTCTGGGATGGGGTAGGCATGCCTATGCAAATATTTGAGATTTCGCATTCCAGACATTCTTTCCACACTTCCCATACTTCACCACCAGATGTCAGGGTCAAATATTTGAGATTTCGCATTCCAGACATTCTTTCCACACTTCCCATACTTCACCACCAGATGTCAGGGTACAGCTCATCCTGACTCTGCTTACATTTTTCTTTCTCACACATAGCTTACCAAATAACCCCCTAGCCCAAGGATTTCCCTACACTTCCCACCCCTGAATTTACCCAGCACCTCCCCCAGTTTTTTGAACTAGCTACATGCAGTGTTGCCAGTTTAGTGATTGTTTGGAAATTTGAATTGAAAATGAAACACTAATACACACTTTAAAAGCATATACATTGTATGATAAAATGTGTATCTGAAAAAGTATAATAGATTTGAAAAGTATGAACATAGATTAGCTTCCGTGTACAACTTTGTTTTTTATGACCACGTCAGTGCATTCATTTCAGGGACATTGGCCAACCTAATAATTTCAAATGATGATTTGTAAGCAAAGTCTAAATGAGCTCTCCCTGACAGCTAGAGATGAGCTAGGGGCTGGGGGAAAAGGCTTCAGGACCAGATTGTATTTACATTCACACCTAATCTACCTAGGTATCCACCAAACAGAGCTGCATTGCCCAAGTGATAGATTTTTGGCTGGGGTTGGGTTACACATAACTTGAATGTGGGGTGGGGGGTAATGTAGTGTTGTTGTCCTGATTGTATGAGTAAAGGGCAGTAGAACTGTACATAGCCTGTGCTGATTGAGGACATCAAGAAAGAAGGTGGGGACAGGTGTTTTGCTTGATGGTCTGCCTGAGTAGCAAGTACTATTTGACCTGCCCCTTTCCGCTGTTTAAAGACAGAGCTGATTAGGTTCCATAAATAGTCTTTTGCTTTAAGTGACCACCACAGCTGAAGTCAGGTCTAAGTGCTTAGACCTGCTGTGGGACAGTGTTTCTGTGGAAGAGATGGCCCAGTCTGCATTAGCAGCGAGGTTCCCCCACTGAGAGCTCAGCTGAACTCACTGAGAACTGTGTGGAACCTCAAGAGACCAACTAGCAGAAGTCACATAGGCAGGTGACAGCAGAAGGTGATAGCACAGGGCGACTGGCAACAGAGTAGTGGAGTGAATGGTGGCACAACGAACAACACTGGCCAGAGAGCACAGTGAACAGATGGAGGAACAAGCAAGGTGCCTTCTTGCCCACTGCCTGGGTGGTGAACTCATATGAAAGCACCTCTGAACTCTGAGTCTCCATTGACCAAGGACAACACCGGTGAGCGTTAATGACGATGTTAAGAATGCTGGAGACACATCACAGTTCATGCAGAACAAACATGGCTGTGGCATCATAGTTTCTATTTAAGCAAAAGATACCACACACTACAAACTGGAGGCCAATGTTAAGTGCATTGTCACTTGTTCATCCTCAAGTTGAACACTGGTTCCAAACAAGACTGGCAAATGCTCAGTGTCTTTCTGCAAGAAACTCAGCTGACTGGCTAGAAGCATGTGGTGCAACAGTGAAAGGCTCAACAGTTGAAAAAATGAAGAACTCTCTCACCACAAAAAATTTGTGTACATGGGTGATGAATGCATCGATGCAGATGGGCCTCAAGTATTCAGTCATTGTGTATGTTATCTTGATGTCAGTGGTAGGCCAGTAGATGCATTTCTAGATTTTCATGTTATAGAAGACATATCGGCTGTATCTGTGACAACCCACATCTTAGAGTTAAATGCTTGTTAATTAGACCCCAAATAAATGGCTGCTTGGGCATTTAATGGATCTGCAAACTTCTCTAGAAGACATGGTGGAGTATAAGTTTTGCTCAGAGAAACGTGTAACTCTAATCCCTCCTATACACACTACAGAGGCTATCTACTCCAACTAGCGCTAGTACGAGCTGCAGACTCTTCAAAGAACATTAAAAAGCTATAAATTTAATGTCTTCACTATATTTTTTCAGCAAGAGTCTGAAAAGACTGAATATCTTGGAAAATATAGAAGATACACTGGGACTGCAGTTCAAATTAGTCCAGCCTTGGAAAACCCTCTAGCTTTCTCATGAGAGATCCTTGGCTCTTATCTTAAAATTACTCCAGCCATTATTATTGGCTTTGGAAAATATCTACCAAGATGGGATGGATCTAAGTAGTGAGGCTGGTGGATTACTTTCTCTACTATGTTCAGAGAAGACTATTGCCATTCTCTGTTTCGTAAATCTACTGTTGAAACCACTTGGGTCATTAAACAATGCCATCCAGGCATCTGCTACAACAGTAGTAGGTCTTTGTCCAGCAATAGAAGCTACATGTAGATCAATAAGAGACCTATCCATTGAAAAAGTACTGGAAGAAGCAAAGACTGTCCAGAAGTTGACTAATGAAGGGATTTATATTGAATCCTTAAGTGAAGAGGACAAGAAGAGTTTAAGACAACTGAAAGTACACAGACTTGATTCTTAATCTACAACAGCCACTTACAGATTCTACTCAAACTCTATGTAGCTTTTACGGGTCCCTGTCCTATAAAACACTGACAGTTGAGTGGAGTGAGGCACTACCAGCAATGGGGCTGCCATGTGCTCAGGGCAGAATAGAGAATTTGAACGCAGACTGGAATATCATACAAAAGTCAAATCTTCATTCATTCAAACTTCTTTTTTATCATTACTAGTGGCTTGGCCCAATCTTTATGCTGTGTTTCCTGGGATGAAAGAAATAGGGAATTCATCTCTTGCTACTTCCAGTCACAACAGCTACAGTTGAGCGTTCTTTCAGAACACAACATTCTATTCAATGAGGCAAAAGAAGTCGCCTTCTGCCTGATCATGTGAATGATCTAATGCAGTGGTGAGCTGGAGATGGTTCACACCAGTTCACAGGAACCGGTTGCTAAATTTAGAAGCCTGTCTTTAGAACCGGTTGTTAGGGTTACCATACAGCCAGCAGCCGCGGGGGTTGCTGCTGGGGGACAAAACACCTCGCTCTGTGCAGCTAGAGCGTACTTTGCCCGAGCGCTACCTTCCCCTGGTTTGCCCCACAGCCCCCCCCGAACCTCATCACCCCCAATTCCTCTCCCCCCTGAGCCTCGTCATCCCCGGATTCCTCCCTTCCCTTGATTCCTCCCTTCTGAGTCTCATCTTACCTTGAGCTCTGGCAGACTGATTGAATCAAACTGCATATCTCCTGCTGGAGCTGATTCAATCACTCTGTGGGAGCCCAAGGTAAGACGAGACTCGGAGGGGAGGAATCGGGGGAAGGGAGGAATCCGGGGGTGATGAGGCTCGAGGGGGAGAGGAATTGGGGATGATGAGGCTCGGGGGGCTGCGAGGCAAACCGGGGGAAAGTAGCGCAGGGGCAAAGGACTCTCTAGCTGCGCAGAGCCGAGGGAGGGTCTTGGGAGTCAGTGGTCAGGGGACAAGGAGCAGGGTTGATGCATTACAGGTTCTGAGGGGTGGAGTTGGGGGCAGGACATGCGGGGGTGTTGGATGGGGAGGAAAGCTGTTTTGGGAGGCACAGCCTTCCCTACCTGGCCCCTGATACAATTTTGCAACACCAATGTGCGGGGCCGGCTTTAGGAAGTGTGGGGCCTGATTTGAACAATTTTGACATGGCCCCGGCAGGGATGACTTAAAAAAAAAACACGTAAAAAATCACAGGCTTACTCACTGGGCAGCGCTCCAAGTCTTCAGTGGCACTTTGGCAGCGGGTCTTTCACTCGCTCCGAGTCTTCGGTGGCACTGAAGGACGCGCCGCCAAAGTGCTGCTGAAGACCCGGAGTGAATGAAGGACCTGCTGCCAAAGACCCGGTAGGGAACCGGTTGTTAAGATTTTGGCAGCTCATCACTGATCTAATGAGCATATCAACTGAAGGAATGGAAGTACCGGACACATGAGAAGCCACCAGAGATGGCTTCCGCCATTCAAAAAGTTCATTAACAGAGTTGTGCAGAATTATAACAAGAAACCAAGAAGGATGTAGATGTAGTGCTTCATAGAAGGCTTGAGTAGCCAATTTTAATTTGTGTGATTTTAAAAACAGTTAAAGCTAATAAAATGGTCATGAAACATTTTTCAGTTTTTCACTATGGTGCCATAGAGCCCACTTTCACCCTCATTGTCTCACCCCTCATCGCCCTGCCCCCTGTAAATTCAAACACCCACCCTAATTTCAATTCCTGGGGAAAATGCTGCCCAAACCCCTGTGTTTGCCACCAGTCCCAGCTAATCTCTTCAGTCCACATAGTCTAGCTTCTGACCAGACCTTACCATGTATCCCACTGCTTTGGCCTGTGGCTGGAAACAACAGAAGCCATCACTACATAGTGGCATTTAACTGCTCTCTCCTTTTAGTGTGATCAGAGTGCTTAGCGCGCACACCTGATTTAACAAGGCCTATGCTTGTCTATAGATCCAACACCTACTTGATGGCAGCCTTAAAGTTCAAGACTAACTATAATGTGTATATTCAGGTTTATGTTTTAATAATTTTTTACATATTGGTAAAGAAAGGACTTGAAAAAGAAGCAGTGTAATGGAGATATTGGCATTTGCCATAAATATGGCATAAAACGTGTATATTAAATGTAAACTCTTTTTTTATTGGCGGAATTCCAAGCAGTATCTTGTGGTGGTTTTAACTTTTACTTTCTGGGATTTATTAGAAGAATACACTTGGGAATTTAGTTTTGGTTCTTGTCCTCACTGTGAACATGGAGGTGGATCTTTATCTATGATTAAGTCAGGCTTTTGCTTCTTGCACATAAGCAGGACCGGCGCTTCCATTTAGGTGACCGTGCTAGGATTTGGGGGAGCGGCATTTTGCCACCCTTGGTGGCAATTTGGCAGCGGGGGGTCCTTCCGCGCTCCGGGTCTTCGGCGGCAATTCTGCAGAGGGTCCTTCACTCACTCTGGGACCCGCCGCCAAAGTGCCCTGAAGACCGGGAGCGCAGAAGGACCCCCACCTAGGGCGCCAAAAGCCCTGGCACCGCTCCTGCACAGAAGCTGTCTGTTGCTGACCAGCTGGGTGGTTCAGACTACTTCCCTAAACTGCCCAAAAGAGATCTGCTGCTTGCCTTGTATTCAGACTCCTGCTGGGGCAGGGAAAGGGAGGAATTAAAAAGAAAAAAGTGAGATGCTATTGCATTTTCCTGTGACTTCAGAACTGGCAAAATGCTTCAAAGGGAAGAATATACATTAACGATGTTGCTTGATCCTGAGTAATGGAATTGCTTGGCACCTTCCAGCTCACATAGACATAACTGAAATAATGACTGTACAAATATTAGAAGCCTTATTGCTCCAGGCTAGATCCACTATATTAGACAAGGAGGCAGAGCCCTCAGCTGATGTAAATTGTCACAGCTCCATTAGAATGAATGAAGGATGTGCCCCAGAATATCTTCCTGGGACATCAGGAAATGTGAGTGAGAGTAACACCACAAGGGTTAGCAATAGAAACAACCATGAGGCACCTGCAAGATTTCTCTTTAAAGGCTTTATAGCATTTCACATAAAAAACACAATAAATAGGTGCCAAGGCACATGAGCCAAGAATTCATTTGTAGCATATAATATCACATTACTGAATGCTGAACAGCATCTGAATAGGGTAGTTTGACTTTTTTCCCCCATATATGCTCCAAGTGGAGCCAAGATGTGTAAGAAAATGAAACCCTATGCTACGTCGATAGGAAAAAGTTACATAATGTCCACAGACATCAAGAAAAATACCCTTTTGTCTATAAGGAAATAAAATGACATGTGGCAGACTCTGGCAAAAATTGCTGTTTTCCTATTTTAGGCCAGATCTGGTGGGGAACTTAGAATTTTTGGTTGCATTTGTAAAACAATTCTTTTTGCTGCCTTCAACCAAATTGTAGTCCACTCCTGTCCAACATGATCATGCTACTGTCCATAAGGATGGCCTGATGATTCAGATGTGGATTAGTGAGCTGATTCCTGTGATCTTCCCCAAACTTAATTAACACTTTTCTGTGTAGTATATGTAACCTTTAGGGCCCCATATAGGCCTGATAGCTATGTAATGCCTCAGGGTTGAAGCTAATCTCCGTATCTGAGAAATAAGGATGAGATTTAATGTGGGAGGGCAGATTATCCTGCATATGCCTACCATGAGAGTCTTACTCCTTCCTCTGATGCATCTGCCAGAAACAGGACACTGACCTAGAGGGACTCTAGGTCCGATTCAGTATGGTAGTTCCTACGTGGAGCCCAGGCTATTTACTCTGGACTCCATGCACAGTTGCCCACATTTAGAAAAAAAGGAAAAGGAGAGTTATCCAATTAAACTGAGGATTTGTGGGCCACCAGCATCTCAGCATTTTCTTGGTGGCTAGATTGGGGGAGACTGTACAATACATCCTAGTGATTTTTTAGAATAGTGCTGTAAAGTGTTAAAATGCTACTATCCCCATTTTATAGCTGAGGACAGGAAGGTTAAATAACTTGATTAATCCCACAAAAAGTGTCTGTATCAAAGCCAGGGATAGAGTGCAGGACGTAGTGTTCTCAATCCCGTATCTAGTCCACTGGAGCTCTCTGCTCTTCAGCTATTTAGACATGAGACTGTAACATAAGAATGGCCGTACTGGGTCAGACCAAAGGTCCATCTGGACCCAGTTTCCTGTATTCAACAGTGGCCATACAGGTGCCCGAGAGAGTGATAACAGGCAATGATCAAGGATCTTTTCCCTGGCATCCATCTTGCACCCTTGACAGACAGAGCGCTAGGACACCATTCCTTACCCATGTCCCTGGCCCCCTAATTAGCCATTTATGCACGTAGCACCATGAATTTATCCAGTTCTCTCATTTAAAACGCTGTGTATAAGTCCTAGCTTCACCACCTCTCAGCAGAGGAGTTCCACAAGTTGACTGTGCGCTGCGTGAGAAAACTTCCTTGTTACTTTGTTTTAAACCTGTGCCTATTAATTTATTTGGTGACCCCTAGTTCGTTGTATTATGGAATAAGTAAATAACTTTTCCTTATCCACTTTCTTCGCACACTCAACTCATATTTTACTATCACTCATTATTCATATTCCCCCCTTAGTCTCCTCTTTTCCAAGCTAAAGAGGCCTAGCCTCTTTAATCTTTCCTCGTATGGGACCCTCTCCAAACCCCTTATCATTTTAGTTGCCCTTTTCTGAACCTTTTCTAGTGCCAGTATAACCTCTAGTCAAGCTGATCCTCTGGCTGCTCAGCTGAAGAAGCTGGCTCAGCTGCAGGTAGCTGGTGTGGAGAGAGTAGAGGAAGCAGGGTGTGATGGTCTCCGAATACCCAGGGCTGAGAGTCATCTTGTCACCAGGGCAGTGTCTTGCTTGTGCTTAGATGGGTGTCTGCTCCCTGACACCAGCAGCCCATTAGCCACTCAAGCACTCGTCTCTGCTCTCTGCCTGCCATTATTTTGTCTTGCAGGCTGTGACCGAGGGTCCCAGTGGGGAGCCAGCTGTGGTCACTCGGTGAGGCAGACAAACCCCCAAAAGCTGGTGGATATTCCAATACTTAGATTCACCAACCCAGCATATAACAGCTTCTTTATTACCTTACTAGTTATTCTGAAGTCCAAACAACACAATTCCCTTAAAATGATCCAGCCTCAGGCCTCCATCCAAGTACCCATGTCAAATATGACGAAAATTTCTGTAAATCTTATTTCATCACATAAGAGAAGGTTCTACCAATCTCAAAGGATCGGACATTTTAATGAATGAGGTTAATGAATGTTTCAGATCTTAGCCAAATACATGCTACAGCCGATTCTTATTAACTAAACTAAAATTTATTAAACACAAAAGAGTATGGTTAAAAGATCAATATATATACAGACATGCGCTCAGTTCTCTGAGGTGCAGATTGATTCATAGCCGAGATGGCGAGCTTTGTAGTTGTGAAGAGTTCCTTTAGAATTTAGTTCATAATTCATAGTCCAATGTTCAAATCTCATATTCAGGGTGTACCAGAATAACTGGGACCTCAGTCTTTTGACTCAAACTTCCCCTGATGAAGTCTAAGCAGTTCTGAGATGACAGAATCAGGACCCAAGGATCTTCTATCCAATTTCATGTCCTCTTGGACAAGATGGGATTTCCTCTGGGAACAAAAGGTAATTAGGATGACTTTGAAGGAGGTTCATCACCGGTACTTGGCTATATGAATTAACTTAAGGCCATTTTGCTTTTTCCTCCACCATTCGCAGTACATTTCAAAGAGAGATGAATACCATGATATCCTGAAATATCCCATATTACAATTTCAGTTAAATGATATCCGAATACAGCACAGACAGGGACTGTTGATTACATTGTGGACCCTACTTGTACATATGTAAATACACAAACAAACAGTATCTCCCTAGTCTTTTGAGAGTTATTTATTTTGCAGGATGTTTAACCCTTTCTAGCCATGCATCACACAGGCTAACAATAGATACACCTGAATCCCTTTGAACTGTTCCTTTGTAGTGTCCAGCCCCTCTCCACTGATCACCCACAGAAATAACAGCTCTGCTCTCCCCAAATGAACAGTACACATCAGCTTGTAAGAGTCAGCTCAGGACCAGCACTGTGCATAAAATCACTGCATTAAGATGTATTTATAGTGAAAACATGGATAAGTCTAGTATACAAGATTCAAGTGATAATGAGTAAGGGTATTGGAAACAAAAGGTTATATATAAAACAAATTAAAAACATACTTTCCAGAGACTGGACTTAACTAACAGGTTAATGTCTTGTTTAAGGTCCTTTGCAGCGTTTTCAACCAAGGTTGGCTGGGATCTCATCTTCATGAATGTAAATACATTCTCTCTTTACTTCCTATGTGCAGGATGAGGGGATGTCTTCTTTGCCTCCTAACAGTCCTTAATTTGTGCCAGGGCTTGCTGGGACTTAAATCTGCCACCTCTAGTTTCAGCAGTTTGTAGCCCCGGCACCTCTGGGCTTGCTGCATCAGTTATGAATGTAAAAGGATTGTTTGAGCCCTAGCACCTCTTTCAGTACAAATGAAGCATGACTTCTATATATACCTCCCAAAGTTCATTGTCTGCCTTTAGACAGGATAACCACACATGGCTTGGGTTTTTTTTTGAGTGCCGCTTCCTTGTTGATTCTAAATTTCTTTTTAAACATCTGACTGTGTGTAAATGGACATCCATTGTTACTTTACAATGCTTAATTTATGTGCTGATAGAAATTTAGATTTCTGATTGCCTGTCTGCAGGAAAACCTCTTTTCACCTCTGCTGGTGATTAATGCCTTGATATAGCCTTAAACATATTTTTGGTATATGTGTGTGGGTTATATAATTACAGCTCCTTACATAATACCTGTACATACATTTCATTAATATTGTTATGAAATGTCCAGTGTGACCCTAGCTTTCATTTAAGACCTCATATGACATTGTTTGCTGAACCAGAATGCATACCCCAGAATCAAGATATTCTTGTAACCTCCTTACCAGTTGGCATTATGGGGTTCTTGGGCACAGATGGTCCAGTAGTTAATGTGCTAGTTTGGGACCTGGCTTCAGTCCCCTGCTCTCCCCTAGGCTTCCCATGTGACTTTGGGCAATTCACTTGATCTCTCGGTCAGTTTCCCACATCTGTAAAATGGGAATGATAGCACTTCCCTACATCTCAAGGATGTTGAGGATAAATACATTTTAAAGATTTGTGAGGTGCTCAGACCCTACTGCAAAGGGAGCCACAAGTACCCTAGATGGACAGTGTGTCTCAACTGTAATGTAGTTGGTGGCAAACTGACCAATAATGGGCCTCACAGTACATAACAATAGAGGGAACTATTCCTATGGTTCTCAGACTCCAAAAGCCAGGGATCTGTAAATAATCTTTGGGATACTGACTGTTCAACCAGCAGATTTTTTTTTAAGGGCACCAAGGGGATCAAATATCCAATTACTCTGATATTTGGTGCTTTCATTTAAATACACTTAGGTGTACTGATAGTCCATTAGTTTGTGACTCAAACTTTTGTTTTCAAATCTCCTTGCTAAAGTAGGCACAGTCCATAGTCTTTGGAGTAATTTGCTACCCATGCAATATTCTAGCTTTGCAATTTCCTGAATGATTGGCAGTTTCTGAATTCTAAGTGCTGCCTACTTAAAGGCGGCTTAGTAGAAGGAATGGAAAAAAATAAGCTTTTTGTATCTGTTCACATCCTATTCAGCCAGTTGTCTGAGGGCAGATGAAGTAATAGAATGGGAAGAGGCACTGGTGTTTAAGCCTAGCTGAGCAGAGGAAAGGAACATGGTATGGGTCAAGCTCAAGAATTAGGCTAGGGAGGAGATCTCTTGTAGAGTGAAGAGCTCTGGATGGAATAAAGAAAGGGTCTAACAATTTCTATGGAGGTGCAGAAATCATTGGCTGCTCCACATGATGGCTTCCTGACAACATATGTTAAGCAATGTCTAAATATCTGTGTAATTTTACTTAAATCATGGGAGACTGTTTCCTGGTTGATACAATATAGATATTCTCCCCCGCCTTTAGTTTGGCTAGTAGAATGCTTTTGCAGGTGGGTGGAGACTACCTAATATTGACCTCCCACTATTAGGTCATGTATTTGTTTTATTTAGACACTTGTATCATGGTCTATGTATATGTTTGTAAAGAGAACATCCCACATGATTTGTAAGCCACCAGGGTCAGAATAAACTAAGTCTGTGAATACATACACCAATTAGGAAAAGGTTGAAGTGTATATAGTTCTCTAAAGAGCACACAATTAGAAAATGATTTCATCACATTTTTTTTTATTGGGGGAATAAACATCAAGCTTAGAACAGAAATAGATTCAGAAGCCAAAATTGACATCCTCAGCATCTCTATCAATATAATTAGACATCTTTATAGGCAAAAACTAATCAGAATAATCACACAACCACTTGTCATTCATACTTATCATAACTTCTTACTCAGATTTGAACCTTAGCGTTCATAACCTGAGAAGTTAGCATGAACCCCTCTAAGCTTAATTACCAGCTTAGATTTGATCTCGCTGCCACCAGCCAAAAATTCCAGGGTTTTGGCTCCCTCTGGTCTCCCCAAACCCTTCCCTGGGGAACCCCAAGACTCAGAAGCCCTGAGTCTTACCACAAAGGGAAATAACCCACTTCCCTTCCCCTCTTTCTCCCACCCAGACTTTCCTCATCTGGCTTAGACCTGAGAGTCTGATGCATCTCTTTACATCACAAATACCAAGAAGCATATCTTTTCTGCTTCACAAAGAGACAACCAATACAAGGAAACAGAGAAATATTCATCTCTCTTCTCCCCTCCCACCAATTCCCTGGTGCTGCAGACTTTCACCCTCCGTAGATCAACACAATAGAGAATTTCCCTCCCTTCGTTCCTTAGCCTACCCAGACGAGAAAAAACTCAAACAAGTCTAAAAAAAGCTTTATATAAAAAAGAAAGAAAAAACACATGAACATGATCTCTGCATTAAGTTGACAATCACAGGGCCATTACTTAAAAGAAAAATATGAACTAAACATCCTTCATGCAAAAAAGGATACATTTAAACATTCCAGGCATACTACCCACACATGTAAATACAAAAAAACCAATAACAGGCCTATTGTTTTTTCTACCTTTGTACTCACAACTTTGAAACTGAAGATTCAGAAGCTTACGATAGAAAAGATGCCCCCCTCATTGATGCCTGAGAGTCAGCAAAAGACACAGACCCAAAAAATTCCCTTCCCTGAGCTTGAAAAATCAGGTTCCCTGATTGCTCCTCTTGCTCATGTGTTTGGTTCCCTTCGTTAATCCTTTACAGGTAAAAGAAAACATTAAACCTTAGCTATCTGTTATGACAATACTGTTAGTGGTTCTTTATAGAACTAGCAGTCTGTTGGAGCATATGGCTGCTGTTTAATAAGGGGTAGTTGTTCATGTTCATATGTGATTTGCCAGTTATGGCTCTGATCTGCCAAACCCTTTACTCATTGTCACTGCTTGAGGCGGCAAGGGCTGTTTTCCTCCTGACCACCCTCCTTGCTCTGCAGTCAGTCATCTTGCACCCTCACTTGGTTAAGTCTGTCAGTCCTTGCACTTTTGCTGCGTTGTTTTTTTCTGGAGGCAGGTCTGGTGCGGGCTGTCACACACCTTGCTTATCCCAGCCTTTCTGCTCTCCTGTCCTCTCTGCACTCTCCCCTTATGGAAGCCCTGCTTCCTCTATTGATCTGTTGTCCATGCCTACCTCCAATGATTGGCAAGCTGTGATGGGACTATGAATAAACCTGCCTCCTTGCAAAACAGGAGAGACTCTCCCCCTCCCCCCACCCATCTGTGTTCAGTAGGGATTTGTAAAAAAATTACTGCCCTCGAGCGCACAAGTCTGAGCCCGTTTAAAGTGCTAGTGTAGACAGTGCTAGGAGTCAATCCCCTCGGAATGCCTGGAAGAGCTCTCCCAACACTCGCGCCTGTCCCGCAGCAGTGCTTTTGAAGTTGCCAATGTAGAAACACACATGACACATGAGCAGTCCCATTGTCTCACAAAATTAATAAAGCATGGCCTTTATTTCTTGTTTGTGTGTGACCTTGTGTCTTGACATGGTGTCATCTGTTGGAAGAATACTGCAATTAATACAATGTATTTGATTCATTAAGATAATGAGGCTTCTATCCTTAATTTCATTTTCTGCATGATGTGGTTGTGACAGTGTTTAGTTTTGTGGTCTGAAACCTTTAAAAAGGTGATATGATATAAACATTAAATTCTCATTCCCTCCACAAGATGTTAGGAAGTGTGTTCATGGACTGGTTTTCGTTTTTGTGTTGCCTTCTATTTCTTCTCATTTGTCCTTTTGAAAATGACTTGACTTCATGCTGAAACGCAAGCTGTTCACACTGTTTTTTTCTGTTCAACCTCTCACCATAACAACATGATAAAGAGCGACCACATGATTTGTTGAGCTCACTTTAATAATACTGAAGTGAGCCAGCAAAGCATCCTGTGGCCACCTTATAGCCTAACAAGGTTTTTGGAGCTGAGCTTTCGAGGTGAATACCTACTTCGCTCAAAGTAGGTATTCACCTACCAAGCTCATTGACTCCAAAACCTTCTGTTTAGTCTATAAAGGTGCACAGGATTCTTGTGCGTGCTTTTAAGATTCCAGACTAACACAGCTACTCCTCTGATACTTAATATAGATGTGTTCTCTT
This sequence comes from Chelonoidis abingdonii, assembly GCF_003597395.2. Taxonomy (NCBI): domain Eukaryota; kingdom Metazoa; phylum Chordata; order Testudines; family Testudinidae; genus Chelonoidis; species Chelonoidis abingdonii. Next base: position 222,695,185 of record NC_133770.1, on the reverse strand, counting down.
CTTTACATTGTGTTTTCCTAGGGATTTTAGAACAAATGAATAAAGCAACTTACTATATCTTGACTTCATTTTGGGGTTTGTATGTAGTGTCCCCCCCTCCCAATACCTGTGGCACCTTTCAAAATCAGTTCTCTTTTGAAGTACTTGGGAGGCCAAACGCATTTCTCTGATGCCTTTATGACAACGTGAATAATTAGGTGAAAGTGACAGAAAATACCACCTCATGGCTTTGCTATGAAACCGTTGAACAGTTAGGCCAGAGTTTTCATGTTACATAAACCCCTGCTTGACTGGCACATTAGAACACACACACTGCCCTAAGCGCTTCTGTAGATGTGGACACTGCCAATGCTGCCTGTGTTGGGAAGGGAACACTAAAGCTGGACGGAAACAGGAAGTTACCCCTCACGGGATGCACCAAAAGCGCGAGTTGAAAGCCACACTTGCGGGCACAAACTGCACGATTGGAAACCAGCTACCAATATTAATAGCTGACTATTGTTTGCAACAACTGGAAACCCACTTGCCAGAGCCTCCCCATGCTTCGCCTCCTTTCCTATGTCTGGAGGAGGTGTTAACTGGCCCCTTCCACCTTGGAATGGTCCCTGAAATTGTTTAGTCACAGTTTGTTCCAACTTCGTGTTTAGCAGTGACACCGAGTTTTCCCAGCCAGCAAGAAGAGGCTCAATAAGCTATTCGTATTCTCTCTCTTTCTCTCCCGCCGCGCCCCCTAGCTAGCCAAGGTGGGAAGCGAAAGGCCACCCGAGGTGGGAGGTGCAGGCTGAGCCTCCAGCGCCTGAGGCACAGCCCCGCTAGCGCAGGAGCCAGTGCACCCTGGCTCTGCTGCGGCGCGGCGGGGCTTTTTTCGGGGGCAGGCGCGAGCCGCGGGGCTTCTGCCAGAGGCCAGCAGGTTGCAGCCTCTTGTGCCGAGCGAGCTTCTGAGGCCGCGCATCGATAGCAGGGGCGCGCCGTGAGCAGGACGGGCATCTCCAGCCGTCACGCCGGCGGTGCGGGGCGAGGCACGTGGAGACAACCGGAGTCTGTGGGGTTCCGGCGGGCCGGAGGGCAGAGGGGAATCAGGCGGCTCTTCACGTGCGGAGTCTGGCCCGCGCCTGTTAACCACTTCTATGCACGCCTGGCATCGTCTGACCCAGTGTGTCCTCACAAACCTTCCTGCTGCAGCGGCCCTTTACTGGCAAAGCTTGGGTGTGGACGTTACACTCTGAATGCGATCTGCCCTTGTGTTTGACGCGGCTCTTTATATCCCTTCCCTGCCTCCCTCATCGGATCGCTGGCTCCCCTTCTCGGCCTATCCTGGCGCGGCGTCCTGGGCTTGTGGCCAAACAGCCACTTGAAGGAAAAGAGCCTCCAGGCATCAGCCTGTCTGTAACTCCGACTGCAGCTCCCCCTCTCCGCCTCCTCTTGCAATAAAGTCCTCGTGGGGAGGGGGAGAATTCCCTGGAAAAAGCCTGTTGTTTGTTGTATGGTCTTGAACATAGGCGCAACCAGTGTTTTTTGGCAGCCCCAAGAGAAGGGAAGCTCAGGAGGATGAGACTGCTCAGCAGCCTGAGCCAGCACTGCCCTACAAAAAACAGGGGAAAAATAAAGTGGGACTACGGCCGGATCCCTATTTTTCGTCCCCATTTCCCAAACCGTTAATTAAAGGAGTACGAAGCCTAGCAGCTGCTGCCTGCCACTAAAACAATGCCAGAGCATGAAGCTTCTCCGAGCATGAGCGCTGCAAAAACTTGATCTGGCACCCAGACCTGAGCCCCAATCTTGCCCAGCAGAAACTAGTGCATTAAACTGAGAACAAATCTTAAAAGCCGCCCCTGACGTGTGCTGGCCCAGTCCAGGGCGGCTTTAGGCTATTCCCCGATCGGGCCCTGCGCCTAAAACGGCGCCCCACGCCCAGTGAGAATCCTTCCCTGCGTTAAGGCGCCTTTTAATTTTACTGCCCCGTGTGGCGCTTTGGGTCATTCAGCGGTGCTCCGCAGCAGTCTCGACTCTTTCTGGGTCTGCGGCGACACTTCAGGCAGCGAGTCCTCCAGTTGCCCTGAGACCTGGAGCAAGTAGAAGGACCAACTTGCCAAGTGCCGCCAAAGACTCAGAGCACTGTGCCAGTGAAACAAGCCCCACGTGTTTTTTTTACATTGGTTTTTTTAAGTTCATCCCTGCCAGGGCCACGCTTCGAAACTGGTTGTTTGAATTGGGCGCCACCGCAACTTCCCTAAAGCCGGACCCTGCGCGGCCCATCAACTGCAAAACCCCCCCCTGAGTTGGCGCGTGGATCCTACTTGAATTCATCCAACCAATGGTTGCTCCTTGTCCTCCAACTTTCCCATGGGATGAGTAAGAGAACAGGTGCAGCTGCCTCCCTTACCTCAAGAATTCCAGCCATGGTGCATCACAATCTGATACAGCATCACGTCGCTACAAAACCCAGTGCCAGCATCTGGATCCAGCTTTATTTTTCGACCGCAATGTCCCAAAATGTGCAACGTAAATATGGCTTGTCCTCCTGCCAGTGGCAAAGGCTCGGATCCTGGCGCACCTGTCCCAGAGTGCTGGCAAACAACATCCCTGGTGCACCTTGTGGCTAGAACAGCAATGTAGTCATCCCTTACATCAAATAATCTGTATCCGATGGCACTGGTTTCTGTGAAGCCACAGTAATCCAGGTACCGCATCTTGACTCTTTCTAGATATTGCCATATTTCAGACCATATAACTTAGATATTTGCATAGTGAAAGGAATGTAGCTGTTCACGAGACCATTCTATTATGTTTTAGGCTAACAACTCCTCATGGAGAGTTTTGTTCCCAGGCACAAGCTAGATACTTAGGAACACATCGTTCCATTTGGGTCTCAAAACTGGGGGCCGGAACCCTTTTGGAGGTCGTCACGAGGTTTTACATTGGGGCCATGAGCTGTCAACCTCCACCCCAAAACCCTGCTTTGCCTCCAGCATTCAAATGGTTGTTAAATATATTTAAAAGGTTGTTTTAATTTATAAGTGAGGTCGCACTCAGAGGCTTGCTACTGTGAAAGGTCCGTCCACGTAAAAATAAATACATAAAAAATTGAGAGCCACTGCCATTACCTCTAGTATTCACTTCCAGGATTTTATGGTGGATGTTTATAAGTGAGGCCAGCTACATTTGACTTTTTTAATACAGTACAATGTAGAGGTTTCGCAGTAACTAAATAGCTGCGATTCCAGCAAAACTAGGGCCAGAAATGGGTTCGGTTCTTACACTAATGTTGGAGCCTGAATTTTTGTGGCTAAATAAGAACAGCAGCAGGTGTTACCTATTTGATACAATATGAAGCCGTCGACGCAAAACATGCAGGCTCCAGGGAGGTGTCTGTGGCAGTGCTGTTGAGGAGGAATTCACTGAATCTGAATGGTAGCAGCGCCCCCCCCCCTCCTCTCTGTGTTAGTTAGGTAGGCTTTGGGTTACAGCAAAACAAAAACACGAACACACCACTCGGCTGTCCAGTAGGAGCCGGGAGGGCTGGTTCATGATGTGGAATTGTGAAACTTTTGTCTGCCAGTTTCCAATAGAGTTTGTTGTGGTGTATGTTTTTATTTTGTTTGTTGTTTTCTTTTTTGATATAGGAGCAGCTGCATTCGCTCCCCCCGTTCTAAATACATACATGTTGTGGATAGGTGTTATATTTGGCAGGATCGAGTTTTTTTTCCGCTGTGTGGTGTTCCGGTGCTATCTGTTGCAGCAGGATGGCAGAAGGTCCAGATATTTTTTCAGCGCAAGAAGAGCGGCTACCCTGCGTTTTCCTACTCAAATGGCACGATTTGGCTTGGGAGTCTCCAATTGGGCAGGCTTCAGGTGCAGGATCTGGGTACAAGCGCTCGCCAGGCTCTTGGATCCAGGCTCTTGGATCCCAGGATCTGGATTCTTTTCGGGCTCAGCAGAAGCCGCTCTCGGCCATGTATTTGGTCGGTCGCACTTCGGAAGCTGGAGCCGGACAAAGCCGCAGATCCGTCGGCCTCCAGTGAACGCAGCGTTCGCCTTCCCCAGAGGAAGCCTGAAAAGCCAGGCCAGGGCGCAGGCACCGTCCGGCTGCCGACCTGCAAGCGCGGGGGCTCTGAGTGTCAGCCCGGGGAGGGGGGGGCAGACGGAAAACCTCCCCCCAGCCTCACACCTCGCTCTGCTATAAGAGAAGTCCCCGAACGGGGCGGAACGGATGGGTTGCCAGGATGCCATGCAATTTGCCCGCGCTCCAGTAGAGCCGGGGAAGCGGAGAGGGAGAATAAGAAGCGGAAAGCCTTTCCAGTGGCTGCTCGTGCCACAGCTGCCGGCGGTTCCCTAGACGGGGCGGCGCTGCTGGCTTAGCCCCGGCGCTGGGCAAGGCTGGGACGGGCCCACTCCGCGTGCGCCCGCACAGAGAGGGTGTGGCGCCTCTAGCCAACTTCCCCCGGGCTCCGATCAAGGGTCCCCCACGGCACTGGAGAGCGCCAGCGGCCGCGGCTGGGGCCGGACAGCGGACCCCGCTCACAGCCGCCGCAGCAAGTTGCAGCAACAGGGAGCGAGAGTCCGCATGGCCCGGGCCAGGGCTGGGGACTGATGTGGAGGGGCAAGCTAATAGGGCAAAAGCGGCTTGCTGGGGAGACTTACCGCAGGTCGGGATCCTGTGGGCAAGGGCCGGGCGAACGGGGTGTAAGGACTAAGTTCTGCTATCCAGACACGACTTCTCCTCGGCGCGGCGACTGGAGCGGCGGATGTTGGTATCGTGGCTCGACTTTGCGTGGACAGGCGAGGGCTCTGTGGAGTGGATGGTGTAAGGGATGCCGCAGGGCACTCAAAGGCAACTGGCTAGATAAACAGTAGCGTTGTCCTGGTTCTTCCACTTTCAGGACCAAACGGGCTGAGTCCCGGGCGCTCTTCTTGCTGATCCCATACTGTGTTGCTAACCCCAGCGTTGCGTGGTTGCCCTAGTTTGCAGCGTGTGAGGTTTTGAGAGCTTCCTCAACGCGTTTGTTTACCACTACAGAAGCAAAGGACAGGGCACCTCTTGGCCTGAATCACATCTAAGTCTGCGCTTGTCCTAATAGGAGGAGTTTTCGATTCCCGCCCCCCCCCATGGCCAGGCCCACTCTGCAGGACAGGACTGAGGTGAGAGCCGCGAGGAAGTGCGTGCTCAGAGGAGATATAGAATTAATTTCTTAACACGTTATCTTGTACTTTGTTCCACATTTCTATCTGATGTTTGCAAGGGGAAGATATGTGTGTCTATTTGGGTCTTTTTTTTTTATTACTTACAATCTCCCAATCTTTTTGTTCGTTCTCAGCTTGCGGGCTCAATTTTGTTAAACTTGCATGTGTTAACTACTTTCAGCAGTAAAGTTACATGTTTGTAGGTTCCTGGCTTCTGAAAATGAAATACCTAATCACTCAAATGAATAATACATATATAGCCATTGCAAATGTCTATGTAACATAACAGATGCAACACTGAACCTTGGGCTGTAATTTCTGTTGGTTTCTGTTCAACATTGTCACTAGTTTTAACTGACTAAACATTGATAAAGATATCCCTATGACACTACTATACATTTTACAAATTTGTAATATCGGAGCACTTTTAACCTTCCAGCACTTTAATTCTCGGACAACCCTGAAGACTAAGGTATTTCTCCGATTTACAAATGGGGAAAACAAAGAGTGACAGGATCCAGATAAAAAAAATTGCAACAGACAGTTTTTTAATAGAAAAAACAACAAAAAAACAGTTCATATGTACTGGGATTGTCTGTAACCATGTCAGCATGCCTGCTCTCCTGAGTCTTCACAAATTTGGTGTTTTACTTCGTGCTCTAGTCTTGGATCAAATTATTATGAGACTCTCTAAGGTTCCTCATTTAAAAAAACCCATAAAGTCTAGCTCTTTAGATTTTGGGTGGAAGGCTGAAACTGACCACACTGTCTCAAAAACAAACAAACAAAGTAAGGCAAAGCAAGAACTCAAACGGATTATTTTAGAATCTGATGGTCTTTTAAGTCAAGGTTTGCTTGTTTTTGTTAAGGAGGATTGAACGGTCTGATGATTTGTGAATGTTTGGAGTTTTACTGATTTTCTCTTTGCAATTGTGTACCTCTCACAAACACATGTTCACTCTGATAAACTAAGAAATTGTGTTGCTCGGATTCTTCCTTGGCATATTTGCATAACAAATTTTGGAGATTTGATTTGTGGATGACTTGTGGCGAAGTTTGTTGCTCACGAAAAAGGAAAAAACCAATTTTTTTCTTTTATTTTTAAACTTGCTTTTCTGTT
>NC_133770.1:222646397-222688859 GCF_003597395.2 Chelonoidis abingdonii | reverse complement strand
ATGTCACAGATCTCAACTTTAGTTTTAGACCAAAATTGGTGGTGGTGGGGAACCCACAAAAGTCTTAATTTACATTTAGGAATGGGTTTGGGTGTTTCTTAACCAAACAAGAACCCTTAACAATAATTATAACTAGCTAATGATAAGAATGTACCATCTGAGACTTTGTTTAAAGATTTTAAACACCTTCTAAATCTCTACTCACCCTCATAGCTGAGAGTCAGACAAAGACACAGACCCAAAAAATTCCCTCCCTTGAGCTTTGAAAAATCCAGTTTCCTGATTGGTCCTCTGGTCAGGTGTTTGGTTCCCTTTGTTAATCCTTTACAGGTAAAAGAAACATTAACCCTTAGCTATCTGTTTATGACAATACTGTTAGTGGTTCTTTAAGAACTGAGCAGTCATGTTGGAGGCATATGGCTGCTTGTTTAATAAGGGGTAGTTGTTCATGTTCAGTATTTGATTTGCCAGTTATGGCTCTGATCCTGCAACCCTTTACTCATTGTCACTGCTTGAGGGCGGGAAGGCTGTTTCTCCTGACCAACCCTCCTTGCTCTCAGTCAGATCAGTTCTTGCACCCTCACCTTTGGTTAAGTCTGTCAGTCCTTCACTTTTTGCCTGGTTGTTTTTTCTTGGAGGCAGTCTGGTGCAGGGCTGTCACCACCTTGCTATCCCAGGCCTTTCTGCCTCCCTGTCCTTCTCTGCACTCTCCCCTTTATGGAAGCCCTTGCTTCCTCTATTGATTGCTGTTGTCAGTGCCTACCTCCATGATTGGCAGCTGTATGGGACTATGATAAAGCTGCTCACTTGCAAACAGGAGAGACTCTCCTCCCTCCCCCCACCCATCTGTGTTCAGTATGGGATTTGTAAAAAAATTACTGCCCTGAGCGCAGCAAGTCTGAGCCCTTTAAAGTGCTAGTGTAGACAGTGCTAGGAGCTAATCCCCTCGGAATGCTGGAAGAGCTCTCCCAACACTCGCGCCTGTCCCGCAGCAGTGCTTTGAAGTTTCCAATGTAGAAACACACATGCACATGAGCAGTCCCATTGTCTCACAAAAGTAAAGCATGGCCTTTATTTTCTTGTTTGTGTGTGACTCTTGTGTTTGAATGGTGGTATCTGTTGGAAATACTGCAATATATACAATGTATTTGAATTTCATTAAGAATATGTAGGCTGTCTATCCTTAATTCATTTTCTGTGTGTGTGTGTGACAGTGTTTAGTTTTAGTGTCTGAAACCATTTAAAAATGGTGATATGATATAAACATTAATTTTCATTCCCTCCTACATGAATGTTAGAAAGTGTGTTCATAGGACTGGTTTTTCTTTTTTGTGTTGCTTCTATTTCTTCTCATTTGTCCTTTTGAAAATGACTGACTTCATGCTGAAACGCAGCTTGTTCACACTTTTTTTTCTGTTCACCTCTCACCATAACAAATGATAAAGAGCGACCAATGATTTGTTGAGCTCACTTTAATAATGAATGAGCAGCAAAGCATCCTGTGGCACCTTATAGCCTAACAGAGGTTTTGGAGCATGAGCTTTCGTAGGTGAATACCTACTTCGTCAAAGTAGGTATTCACCTACCAAAGCTCATGCTCCAAAACCTCTGTTAGTCTATAAGGTGCCACAGGATTCTTTGCTGCTTTTACAGATCCAGACTAACACAGCTACTCCTCTGATACTTAATAATGAATGTGGTTCTTCTTCTTTACATTTGTTTTTCCTAGGGATTTAGAACAAATGAATAAAAGCAACTTTACTATATCTGACTTCATTTTGGGGTGTTGTATGTAGGTGCCCCCCCCCCAATACCTGTGGCATCCTTTCAAAATCAGTTCTCTTTTGTAAGTACTTTGGAGGCCAACGCATTTCTCTTGATGCTTTATGACAAGTGAATAATTTAGTGAAAGTGACATGAAAATACACCTCATGGCTTTGCTATGAAACGTGAACAGTTAGGCAGAGTTTTCATGTTTACATAAACCCCTGGCTGACTGCACATTAGAACAACACACTGCCCCTGAAGCGCTTCTGTAGATGTGGACACTGCCAGAATTGCTGCTCTGTGTTGGGAAGGGAACACTAAAGGCTGGAGGAAACAGGAAGTTACCCCTCACTTGCACCAAAGCGCTGAGTGAAAGCCTCACTTGCAGGGCACAAACCTGGCACGATTGGAACCAGCTACCAAGTATTAATAGCTGGACGTATTGTTGTTGCAACAATGTGTAAACCACTGCCAGTAGCCTCCCATGCTTCGCCTTCCTTTCCTATGTCTGGAGGGGTGTTAACTGGCCCCTTCACCTTGAATGGTCCCTTGAAATATGTTTAGTCACAGTTTGTTCCAACCTTGTGTTTAGCAGTGACACCGAGTTTCCCAGCCCCGCAGAAGAGCTCAATAGCTATTCGTATTCTCTCTCTTTCTCTCCCCCCGCCCCCCTAGCTAGCCAAGGTGGGGAAGCGAAAGGCACCCGAGGTGGGGGAGGTGCAGGCTGAGCCTCCAGGCGCTGAGGCACAGCCCCGCCTAGCGCAGGGAGGCCAGGCACCCTGGCTCTGGCTGGCGGCGCGGCTCGGGCAGGCAGCGAGCCGCAGGGGCTTCTGCCCAGAGCCAGCAGGTTGCAGCCTTGTGCCGAGCGAGCTTCTGAGGCTCGCGCAGCGATAGCCAGGGGCGGCGCGTGAGCAGGACGGCATCTCCGCCGTCAGCGCGCGGGCGGGCGAGGCACGTGGAGACAACCGGGGTCTGTGGGGTGTTTCCGGGGGCGGAGGGAGAGGGGGAAGCAGTGCGGCTCTTCACGTGGCGGAGTCTGGGCCCGCGCCTGTTAACACTTCATGCGCCTGGCAGTGTCTGCTCCTCACACAACCTTTCCTGCTGCAGCGGCCCCTTACTGGCAAAGCTTGGGGGTGGACGTTACACTCCTGAATGCGATCTGCCCTTGTGTTTGACGGGCTCTGTTTTATATCCCTTCCCTGCCTCCCCTCATCGGATCGCTGGCTCCCCTTCTCAGGCCTACCTGGCGCGGATCCTGGGCTTGTGGCCAAAAGCCACTTGCAAGGAAAAGAGCCTCCAGGCATCAGCCTGTCTGTAACTCCGACTGCAGCTCCCCCTCTCCGCCTCTCTTGCAATAAAGTCCTCGGGGGGAGGGGGGAAATCCCCTGGAAAAGCCTGTTGTTTGTTGTAATGGTCTTGAACATTAGGCGCAACCAGTGTTTTTTGGCAGCCCCAAGGAGAAGGGGAAGCTCAGGAGGATGAGACTGCTCAGCAGCCTGAGCAGCACTGCCTACAAAAACAGTGGGAAAAGATAAAGCTGGGGGTACCTGGCCTGGATCCTATTTTTGGTCCCCATTTCCCAAACCGTTTAATTAAAGAGTACAAGCCTAGCAGCTGCTCCTGCACTAAACAATGCCAGAGCATGAAGCTTCTCCGAGCATGAGCGCTTGCAAAAACTTGGATCTGGCACCCAGACCTAGCCCAATCTTGCCAGCAGAAACTAGTGCATAAACTGAGAACAAATCTTAAAAGCCGCCCCTGACGTGTGCTGGCCCATCCAGGGCCGGCTTTAGGCCTATTCCCCCGAATCGGGCCCTGCGCCTAAAAGGGCCCCACGCCCAGTGAGAATCCCTTCCCTGGTTAGAGGCGCCTTTTTAATTTTTACTCCCCTGGTGGCGCTTTGGGTCTTCAGCGGTGCTTCCGCAGCAGGTCCTTCGCTTATTCTGGGTCTTCGGCGACACTTCGGCAGCGAGTCCTTCAGTGCCCCTGAAGACCTGGAGCAAGTGAAGGACCCACTGCCAAAGTGCCGCCAAAGACTCAGAGCACTGTCCAGTGAATACAAGCCCCACGTGTTTTTTTTTTACATGTTTTTTTTTAAAGTCATCCCTGCCAGGGCCCCTTCGAAACTGTTTGTTTGAATTGGGCCCCGCACTTCCTAAAGCCGGCCCTGGGCCCATCATACTGCAAAACCCCCGCCCTGGTTGGCGCGTGGATCCTACTGAATTCATCCAACAATGTGGTCCTTGTCCTCCAACTTCCATGGGATGAGTAGAGAACAGGTGCAGCTGCTCCCCTTATACCTCCAAAATTCCAGCCAGTGGTGCATCACACATCTGATACAGCATCAGCGCTACAAAACCCAGTGCCAGCATCTGGATCCAGCTTGATTTTTGGCCGCAAGTCCCAAATGTGCAACGTAAATATGCTTGTTCCTCCTGCAGTGGAAAAGCTGGATCTTGGCGCATCCTGTCCCAGAAGTGCTGGCAAAACACATCCCTGGTGCACCTTGTGGCTAGACAGCAGATGTAGTCATCCCTTTACATCAAATACATCTGTATCCGATGCACTGAGTTTCTGTGAAGCCACAGTAATCCAGGTACCGCATCTTGATCTTTCTAGATATTGCCATATTTCAGACCATAAACTTGAGATTTGGCAGTGAAAGGAATGTAGCTGTTCAGGACGACCATTCTATATGGTTTTAGCTAACGAACTCCTCATTGGAGAGTTTTTTCCCAGGGCAGGCTAGAGTACTTAGGAACACATCTTCCATTGGGGTTCTCAAACTGGGGGCCGGAACCCTTTTGGGGGTCGCGAGGTTATTACATTGGGGGTCATGAGCTGTCAACCTCCACCCCAAACCCTGCTTTGCCTCCAGCATTAATAATGGTGTTAAATATATTAAAAGGTGTTTTTAATTTATAAGTGAGGGTCGCACTCAGAGGCTTGCTATGTGAAAGGGGTCACCAGTAAAAAATAAATACATAAAAAATTGAGAGCCACTGCATACCTCTAGTATTCACTTGCCAGGATTTATGGTGGATGTTTATAAGTGAGTGCAGCTACATTTGACTTTTGTTAATACAGTACAATGTAGAGGTTTACGGCAGTAACTAAATAGCTGGATCCAGCAAGAACTAGGTGCCAGAAATGGGTTCGTTCTTACACTAATGTTGGAGCCTGAATTTTTGTGCTCAAATAAGAACAGCAGCAGGTGTTACCTATTTTGATACAATATGAAGCCGTCGGACCAAAAATGGCAGGCTCCAGGTGAGGTGTCTTGGCAGTGCTGTTGAGGAGGAATTCACTGAGATCTGGAATGGCAGCAGCTGCCCTTCTCTGTTTAGTTGGTAGGGTCTTTGGGTTTACAGCAAAACAAAACACGAACACACCACTCGAGCTGGATCCAGTAGGAGCCGGAGGCTGGGTTCATGGATGTGGAATTGTGAAACTTTTGTGCCAGTTTCCAAATAGAGTTTGGTGGGGGTGTTTTTTTTTTGTTTGTTTGTTTTTCTTTTTTTGATAGTAGGAGCAGCTGCATTCGTCCCCCGTTCTAAATACAATACATGTTGTGGGATTAGGGTTAATATTTGGCAGGATCTGAGTTTTTTGTGTGTGTGTTTCCGGTGCTATTGTGGCAGCAGGATGCAGAATGGTCCAGATATTTTTCAGCGCAAGAAGAGCGGCTACCCTCGTTTCCTACTCAAATGGCACGATTTGGGCTTGGGAGTCTCCAATTGGCAGGCTTCAGGTGCAGGATCTGGGTACAAGCGCTCGCCCAGGCTCTTGGATCCAGGCTCTTGGATCCAGGATCTGGATCTTTTCGGGCTCAGCAGAAGCCGCTCTCGAGCCTGTATTTGGTCGGTCGCACTTCGGAGGCTGGAGCCGGACAAGCCGCAGGATCCGTCGGCCTCCAGGTGAACGCAGCGTTCGCCTCCCGCAGAGGGAAGCCTGAAAAGCCAGGCAGGGCGCAGGCACCGTCCGCTGCCGCCTTGCAAGCCGCGGGGGCTTCTGAGTGTCAGCCCGGGGAAGGGGGCGGGGGCAGACCGGAAAACTCCCCCCAGCCTGCACACGTCGCTCTGCTATAAGAGAAGTCCCCGAGACGGGGCGGAACGGACTGGGGTTGCCAGTGCCATGGCAATTGCCCGCGCTCCAGTAGGAGCCGGGGAAGCGGAGGAGGGAGAAGAAGAAGCGGAAAGTCCTTCAGTGGCTGCTCTGTGCACAGCTGCCGGCGGTGTCCCTGCACGGCGGCCGCTGGCTTAGCCCCGGCGCTGGGGCAAGGCTGGGACGGGCCACTCCGCGTGCGCCCGCAGAGAGGGTGTGGCGCCTCTAGCCAACTTCCCCCGGGCTCCGATCAAGGTAGGTCCCCGGCAGCTGGAGAGCGCCAGGCGGGCGGCTGGGGCCGGACAGCGGGACCCCCGCTAACAGCCGCCGAGCAAGTGCAGCAACAGGAGCGAGAGTCCGCATTGGCCGGGCCAGGAGCTGGGGACTGATGGGAGGGGGCAGCTAATAGGCAAGCGGCTGTGCTGGGAGATTTACCGCAGGTCCGGGGATCCTGGTGGCAGGGCCGGGGCGAAGAGGGTGTAAGGACTAGTTCTGCTGATCCAGACACGCTTCTCTTCGGCGGGACTGGAGCGGCGGATTGTGGTGATCGTGGCTCTACTTGCGGGACAGGGGAGAGGCTCTGTGGAGTGGATGGGTTAAGGGGATCCGCAGGGCACTCAAAGGCAACTGGCTAGATCAGTAGCGTTGTGCCTGGATTCTTGCACTTCTCCAAGGACCACGGGGCTGAGTCCCGGAGCGCTCTTTCTTGCTTGATCCCATACTGTGTTGCTAACCTCCAGCTTGGTGGTTGCCCTTAGTTTGCAGCGTGTGAGGTTTTGGGAGAGCTTCCCTCTAACGCCGTTTGTTTACACTACAGAAGCAAAGGACAGCACCTCCTTGCCTGAATCACATCTAGTCTGGCTTGTCCTAATAGAGAGTTTTCGATTCCCGCCCCGCCCCCATTGGCCAGGCCCACTTGAGGACAGAGACCTAGCATGAGAGACCAGGAAGGTCTCAAGAGATATAGAATTAATTTCTTTAACACGTTATCTGTATTACTTTGTTCAACATTTCTGATCTATGTTTGCAAGGGGAGATATGTGTGTTTATTTGGGTCTTTTTTTTTTTTTATTACTAGCACATTCTCCAATCTTTTTTGTTGTTCTCAGCTTGGGGCTCAATTTTGTAAACTTGCATGTGTTAACTACTTTCAGCAGTAAAGTTACATGTTTGTAGGGTCCTGGTTTGAAAAATGAATACCTATATCACTCAATGAATAATACATATATAGCATTGCAAAGTGTCTATGTACAGTAACAGATGCCAACACTGAACCTTGTGGGCTGTAATTTCTGTGGTTTTCCTGTTCAGACATTGTCACTAGTTTTTACTGACTAAACATTGAGTAAAGTATCATCCCTATACACTTACTGATACATTTTACAATTGTAATATCGGAGCACTTTTAACCTTCCAAGCACTTTAATTCTCGGGACAACCCTGAGACTAAGTATTATCTCCATTTTACAAATGGGGAAACTAAAAAAGATGACAGAGCCAGATTAAAAAAAAATTGCAACAGACAGTTTTATTAATAGAAAAAACAAAAAAACAGTTCAATGTTACTGTGGATTGCTTGTGAACATGCTCAGCATTGCCTGCTCTCCTGAGTCTCACAATATTTGGTGTTTTACTTCGTGCTCTAGCTCTTGGATTCAAATTATTATGAGACTCTCTCAGTTCTCATTTAAAAAAACCCATAAATTCTAGCTCTTGTGATTTTGGTGAAAGGCTTGAAAACATGACCACAACTGTCTCAAAAAACAAACAAACAAAAAGTAAGGCAAAGCAAGAACTCAGAACTGATTATTTTAGAATCTGATGTCTTTTAAGTCAAGTGTTTGCTTGTTTTTGTTTAAGGAGGAATGAACGTCATGATTTGTGAATGTTTGGAGTTTTTACTGATTTGTTCTCTTTGCAATTATTTGTACCTCTTCACAAACACATTTCAGCCGCTGATAAACTAAGAAATTGTTTGCTCGGATTCTTCCTTGGATTATTTGATAACAAATTTTGAGATTTGATTTGTGGATTGATTGGGGAAGTTTGTTGCCTCACTGAATGACCAATTCTTTATAAACTGCTTCTGTTGTGACCTAAATGTAACTTAGCTAAGAAACAAGTTTAAATTAGTGATTACATAAATCTCAGCTGCAAGCCCCAAACGTGCTCTTTTGTGAACAGTTGTACCAACAAAACTTTGCTCGGATAACTGTGCTTGAGGAAAAGAATTGAAAGGGCACAAATACTATGGAAGTGAAATTGTTAATATTTGTCTACCTTTACAGCCCAATTTGATACTTAGCCACCCTGACAACATGCCCAAGTATCCTGTAAATAAGGGTATTGTGCAGCACTTCCAGTGTTGGAAGATCTGGCCTTCATGCAGTAAGAGCTATTCCATGTGCACTAATAGGCTTGCAGAGACATCACTGTTGCCCCTGCACTGAAGTAATCTCTGCAATATCATCTACCAAAAGGAGACAGATACGGGCAGAGAATAGGTGCATTCTGTCTCCAACCCCGTTCTTCTCCATCCTCTGGCACTGTATGTTTCTACATAGTGCTTACCCCATCCTGGAAAAGTTCATTCAAGTTCTAACTGAGCATAGCAGTCCCCCAGCTGCAGATAGTTGGTATAATTCATCTACAACCCACCATGCAGAATTACCTGTGACATCATGGGCACATGCATAGGTGGCCAGTGACCCAGCTGTTGGGGGAGGCTAGCTCTCGGCCCCTCCCCTTGTGCCTGAGGTCCCATCACTCCATCTCTGCTTCTCCCCCCTTTCCCACAGAGCTCTCCCAGCCCTGGAGCACCAGGCGGTCAGGTCTGGGTGGCAGGCTGTGCTGGAACAATTTTATTAGTGGGGGTGCTGAGAGCCATTGAACCAAATTGCAAACCCTGTATATAATGGAAACCACTTCAAGCCAGGGAGTGCGGCAGCACCCTCCACACCTCTAGTTCTAGCACCTATGCCGGGTAGGCAGCACAGCCCCAGTGTCAGCTGCCCCCAGACCCCATGGCAGGCCATCCAGAGCCAGCCACCCTGTGCCAGAGCAGAATGCTGGGAACTGCAGGAGGGGACCCTGGGGGCAGGGGCACACCAGGCTGTTTGGGAAGGCATAGCCTACCCCAGCCTATGATACTGGCCATCCATGGGCACGCTTGCTTTCCTATGGGAGGATGTAATCTCCATGAGAAATGTCTCATAAAGAGAGTGTCTAAGCAGTGGATGAGTAAAGCTATGCCCATATGTCCACATTAGTGTGCTCAGAGACAGCACAACCCTGACAAATCTGTTCTGCCACTTTCAGCTAGTTTGATTGCAATGCGGCTTGTACTCCAATACGCTCTAGAAGTTATGATATCCAGGGAGATGCTGGTAGTAAATTCAACCTGTTTTTACATATAGTAGAGCAACAGATGGACCTCTTGAGTCACCTAAGTTTTCTGAAATTACTGTTTTAAGTTGCTATTTACAGTGCATCCAGGCATACAATTTCCAGCACTGTAACAAAGGGTTCAGAATAGTGCCTTTCAAAGCATATTGACCTACTGGCAATTACATGCTGTAATAAGGCACAAACTGGCCCTTTATTATATACATCATATAGGGCAGGCATGGCCTGGTTTGGATTCCGGATAGAATAAGGGAATTCTGTAAGTAGTGTTTCTCTGTAGGCTTGGGAATTACAGGCAGTGCATGATGGGAAGGGAGCTAGGTTATAAGGAACAATACTTGTGGCATCTTGGAGATTAACAAATTTATTTGAGCATAAGCTTTCGTGGGCTACAGTCCGCTTCATCAGATGCATGGAATGGAACATATAAGAAGGGTCCGTGTGTGTGTGTGTGTGTGTGTGTGTGTGTATGCAGAGAAGATGCCATACCAGCTCTAAGAGGCTAATTAATTAAGATGACCTGTTATCAGCAGGAAAAAAACTTTTTTGTAGCGATGAAGATGGTCAATTACAGACAGTTGACAAGAGGTGTAAGGATAGTTATCATAAGGAAATAGATTCAGGTAGTGTAATGACTCAGCCATTCCCAGTCTCTATTCAAGCCAGAGTTAATGGTATCTAATTTGCAAATCAGTTCAAGCTCAGCAGTTTCTCACTGGAGTCTGTTTTTGAAGTCTTTCTGTTGTGAAATTGCCACCTTCAGGTCTGTTACTGAGTGGCCAGAGAGGTTGAAGTGTTCTCCTACTGGTTTTTGAGTGTTGTCAGATTTGTGTCTGTTTATACTTTTGCGTAGAGACTGTCTGGTTTGGCCAATGTACATAGCAGAGGGGCATTGCTGGCACATGATTATTATAAGAGGCAGCCTCTCCTCAGTATGGAATGAGATCTGGGAGACCTACTGCTGCACTGAAGAAAGCAGACCTGGTGAGGGTCTCTTCACAATTAGAGCCGGAGAAGCACTATCCAAAGAAGGATGTGAAAAAGTTTGTGAGGAGGTGGGCTATAGAAGGGCCCTATAAGAAGTGAAACAAGATGAGAAATGCCTGAGGCAATATGGCTCTGCAGTGGACTGGAGGCCCAATGTTGGTGCTGCTCCTTATTTAGGGGCCCCAGGCTACAACTTTTGGGGAGGGCAGGAAAAAGTTCATCTGCCCTGCAATGACAACAGAGGAGGACTAAGGGTATGGCTACACTTACAGCTGTACAGCGCTGGGAGTTACAGCTGTCTTCGTACAGCTGTGTAGGGAAAGCGCTGCAGTGTGGCCACATTTGCAGCATTTGCAGTGCTGTTGGGAGTGGTGCATTATGGGCAGCTATCCCAGGCATTCAAGTGGCTGCAACGTGCTTTTCAAAAGAGGGGAGTGGGGTGGAGTGTGACAGGGAGCGTGGGGGAGACAGAGAGAGTGGATTTTTGGAGCTGACACTGTGTCAGCTCCCTGCCTTGCAAGTTCTAGGACTGAAGATACACAGCACCAACCTTCGATCATTTTAAAAGTTTCGACCCCTTCCCCACCCTCTCTTATTCACTAAATGCAAATAGCCTTCAGACCAGATAAGCAGCTGCTCCAAAACGGACTTCCCTTCCCCCCACCGTGTTGCTTCTCTCCTCAAGCAAACACTAGCTGTGAACATTCCAAAGGTATCCCCTGCCTGCCTCTGCTCGAGCAAACGAGCTGTGTTTTGTTTTTAGATAAGCAGCTCCGGGAGCCGGAGTTCAACACAAAAGCAGAGTGGCTGAACAGTTCTGGGATACTCCAAATACCTCGGAGGCCATTACAGCGCTTTTGTGCCACACTTGCAGAGCAGCACTGCATCCTTATGCTCCAGGCAGAGCAGGAGTACAGCCAGCGCTGCAGCCAGGAGATCAAGCGCTGTATGTGCCTTGCAAGTGTGGATGGTGAGTAAGTTGCAGCACTGTAAACCCACCACCAGCGCTGCAACTCTCCAGTGTAGCCATGGCCTAAGTCTGGCTTTAGGGAAGGACTCAATTTGTTGAGTCCTGGGAGGTTAAGGTACTGTATCAGCAGGGTAAGGCTATTTCGCCTAGAAAGGGGGAAGGGTTATTGAGCCCTAGAAGGGCAAAGGACTATTTCGGTATGGCCACTTGTTTGCCTTGGAGTTGGAAGGGGAGGACTTTATAGTTTATACTGCCAGCCCAGAGACTGGGGGCTAGTCCCAGCTTTTCCACTGACTGCGGTTAATAGTTCTGTGCCTTTTACAATCATTATTATGAGCCATTCAGGTACCTTGCAGAGTAACTATCATTA
The DNA here is from genome assembly GCF_003597395.2 of Chelonoidis abingdonii. Taxonomy (NCBI): domain Eukaryota; kingdom Metazoa; phylum Chordata; order Testudines; family Testudinidae; genus Chelonoidis; species Chelonoidis abingdonii. The sequence goes on along the minus strand of NC_133770.1, from coordinate 222,677,256 downwards.
CAAATAGAAAAACTCGTGCAAGCTCTCAGGTCACTTCCCACGGAGCTGGGAATAGACCCAATGTCTAATAGAACAGTGCCAAGTCTCAACCACTTTGTCTCACAGCCATTTGGAAGGAGCAGGCCAAATCACAGGCCGCTTTAACCTGTGTACTAATGCCATGTTGCTAGAGCATAGAGACAGACTCATGATTCTGCTACTTCTGTGCTAGGAAATCTGGTTAGTTAGCTCCAGCAGATAGGTCCCACGTACAATCTCTGCTGATGACCCAACGAGGGGCACTGTTACATTTGACTCTGCTGTGTGTAATCACTAGAAAAGCTACAATCTTCTTCCAGCTTCAAGAACAGAAACCATCCTGATGCTCCTCATTCTACTGCTGTCTCTCTCAACCTCTTTTTATAATCCACTGTGACTGATGTATATGTTATCTATCTCCATGGTCTGTTCCACACAGAGCATAATAGCTTGCTTTTTCTCCCCCACTTAGAGCTACCACAAAAGTAGTAGAAATGATCTTTGCTGTTTTTTTGAAGGTTGTGGTTTTAAACCCTGCTGATGAGCCTTGGGAGGGGGCGGGCAGGGAAATGAGTATATGTATAAAATTTAGTTCAAGATCTCAGGAATAATAGCTGGAATGACTTTATATTGCAACATTGTATTTAGAAATGAATGTGGATGCTGTAGTAATAATTGTTTTGCTGTTGCATTTTCAGTGTTTGTAGTCATCAAGAATAGCAGTGGTGCCAACTCTCGTGACACTTCCAAAAAAAAAAAGTCACAATATTTGGTCTTTAAGAAAGACTCAGCTGCTGGAGTCAGGTGATTACAGGAGACTCCAATTTTACTTTTTTTTTTTTTAAGTAAGTTGCTAGCCCTCAAGACATGGAAAAAAGCCAGAAAACATGACCTGAGTGTACCCCAAAGGCTCTAAGTCTAGAAGACCAATAGCAAGAACCCTATATATATTTATATAAAATATAATTTTTCCCCCCCAAGGCCTGAGTTTTCATTTATGAATGTCTGGGATTGGCAATGTTAGACAGGATATGGCACTTTCTGTCTGAAACTGGGAGAACAATGGGAGAAATGTCTGAAACTGGGAGAACAATGGGAGATTTTTCTGAGCCCAGAGGCTGCAGGACACTGTGTCAACTCCAGAAAGGTCAGAGCTTGTTTTAATAAACCTGCATTTCAAGAAAGCAATCTCATTCTCTAAGGAGTAACTCTGGCACATAGGGAAACTTGATGCCTCCAAGCCCTGATAATGAGCAATGGAGGCTGTCACCTGTAGGTCACCGATTTGAATCCTGCCCAGTCTAGCAGGAATTAAAAGTTGTTCCTGTCTAATGGATGTTTAGTGATTGCCACATAAGAGGAGTTTGGGTCCTGGTTCCATCACCCACATCACAAGCTCACCACCATACTTTGCACTAGAATGTGCAAGCTTTTTGGAAAGAGTCCAGGATCCTTTTATGCAGTGCTGAACACAATGGAGCCTTAGTCTCAAATGTATCCTCAAGTAAGAGCTCCTGCATGAGGGAGCAAAATCACATGCATTAAAATCAAATTAATTAAGCTTGAGAGAGTTGGCAACACTGTTGTTGGGCTAACCGCATGACTTGGGTGGGGTGGGGGTTGACTCATGATTTTTGAAGTTTGAGACCAGCAATACTGCAAAATTGTAGGTCTTTAGTACTCCTGGAAAATAAGGCCCCATGCAAGCTCGGTCAACCCATGAGCACCTCAGCTTTCCTGTAGATGACCTTAACTTTTCTGCTACTGAGTTACAAGAGCATTGTGTGTGTGTGAGAGAGAGAGAGATTGGGCTTCATTTTATGTTGTTTATTGAATATGAAGTATTGCTTATTTTTCCTCCACAGATTTAGAGCAATACACAGTGGCTTTCCTCCAGACTCCCTACTACAGTATCTTATTGGGTCTTCAGTGGTTTGCCAAAGGATGATCCAGAAGTCAGTACTAGGATTAGAATTTGGGAGGTTTTTGTTTTCCAGGCTTGTGTTAACAATGCTCAACCACACCCTTTACATGTATGAATACTAGGCTCTAACCCTTCACTGCTGTGCCCTCGAAATTCAGTCCTGTGCAAAGCCAGCACTATGCCCCTCTTAAGTTCTTAAAGGCCTCAAGTGGGGCTATAGTGTGGAGCCTCTTGAGGAGTGAATTTTGTCCTTAAGACCTTTTAATTGAGCCTGGATTACATGGGTCATGGCAGCCAAGGTCTCAACCGATATAATATAATTACCTTCTGAAATTTTACCTAGTGGCTCATATTTATACTGGAGAGAGGAAGCCCTTTTCAAAGTCAATAAAATACTTTTAATATAGAAATGAATGAATCCCTTTTAGATACATCCTGTTGAAAAAGTGCATTCTATTAAAACAGAACTCAAGGCAACAGAATCTGGATATGGTTAGTTTCCATTGAAGTCATCTTCCTGCTGACCTCAACAGGAGTTGGATTGGGCCTTAAGCATGAGAGAACATTCGGAAAGGCTTGAGGAAAAGTAAACTGATTAGTTCTGATATTTTCCTTTCTCTTTTCGGTCCTGTAATCAATCAAGACATAAGGAAGAAATGGAGGGGAAAGCAGGAAATGTCTAGAGAAATGGAGGCCTTAGGGAACCTTGAGGGGAAAAAACTCACAAAAGATGAAATCCTGTCTCCATTGAAGTCAATGTCAAAATGGCCATTGACTTCAAGGGGGGCCCAGGATTTCACTGAACCAGTTGTCGATAATATTACGGGATTAATTTTTTTTTTTTTTTTCAAAACCAGTCACTTAAATTGCATCCACAAAGGGCTGGATTATGCACTTGTGTGTATGTAATTGAGGAAGCATAGTATTTAATGAGTTGCTTGGTGTGGATGCATAGATGCAATTTCATCCACTTTATGGTTTGATGGTGAAATATTTGGTTTATTACAATGAAGATTTGGGCAACATAAGGTAAATTTTCAGGCCAATGTGCAGAAAACTAGGTTAGTAATTCTTATTCGTGTATTGCTGAAAATGTATTTGTATAATATTTGGGTTATTGTAGGGTTTGCAGACAAGCTTCCTGCCATGTACTTTAGAGTCTACTTATAGCCCCCTGTTTAGGATCAATAAATGATGTATTTAGAGTACTGACAGTTGCCACTGATGACAAACAGGCTTAAAGCCACTTTGCCAGTATCTTGTGGAGATTAGGAACTGTCACAAAGATATCACTTGAGATGCAGAAATTGCTCTCTGAAGCCCTTAGAGATAACAACTTATTGATATAGTATTCTAAGATTTGATTTTTAGAGTAGCCATAATGTGCAAATGCATACAAATAAACCACAAAGAGCTCAGTTTTTATGATTTGCATTAATTCTTCTGCTTGCCTAATTTTTTTTATACCAGTTTTCCCTTTATTATAAATTCACTGGCTTTGCTCACCAGACTTGCCTTTTTTTGGTGAACTACCTACTGGATTATGTAAGCCATAAGGTGTTGGCAGAGCTGTGTGCTTAAACGGCAAAGTCAACAGTTAATGCCCTTTGATTTTTCATCTGTTTGCTGCTCTGGCTGTGCATTCCTCATTCAGTTTCCATGAGATTTTTGTCCCATCTGCTTCCCTGTATGCTGCATAACTCATGTTGGTGGGGCTTTCTGATCTGCATTCCTACCAAACAGGACTGGTGTTCAAGCATCTTTTGATTCGCATTTTTTTTCCCACTCGAGAAGTATGACTTGTGCTGAGCTTTTCATCAAAACAGCTTTTCTACCCAGCAATTTGTTTACCCTGTCTTTAGGATGTCCACCACCACATTCCCAGTTGGCAAGACACTTCCATGTTAATACAATTTGCTATAATACCTCTTTCAGAGATCTTGTAGCTCAAGTGGTAGAGGTTTGCCTTTTGGAGCTGAAGGACCAAGATTCTAATCCTAGCTCCTAAACTGTGTGTGAGACTTGTATATAGCTGTGGCTATTATATATACATTTATTACAACCAAAGATTATCACAGTTGGGCCCTATGCTCCCTTCCATTATGCAACATGGGAGGAACAGAGGCTCTAAAATCTCAAGAAATGGAGCAAAGAGTGGTACATACAGAGTACACAGGGTTAGGTGGTATAACATGCTGCCACTACTGTGTAGTTACCAACATGAGGGAATGGTGGCATTATGCAACTGGAGCTCTGCGTTGAATGGAGAGTATGGCTGACTGGTCAGAGGAACTGAAAAAAAAATGCTATACAGAACAGCTATTCCTCACTTCTGGTGTGGCGCAAAAACACACACCATTCCTTACACCATGTTCACATGAGTGCACCTGTCTGTGGAGCAGAACAGCAGCACAGCAACTGAGCCAGACAGTCATGATGCCAGGGCTGGGGCAGAGATCATGCTAAACTTTGTTCTTTTGGGATGGCAAAGTATGCTCTGGAGATCTCAGGTCACTGTGTATCTGTAACAGGGTGCTGGCTTAAAAGGCACTGAACCAGCCCCTGTTAGCTCAGAACCTGCTAGCATAGCTCCCATCAAGGGGAACTGGCTGGAGCTGACAGGGTGTGGCTCATTAAAGGAGCCTGAGAGCAATCACTTGTGAGCCTGCTGAGAGGAAGGCCTTTAAAGCTAGTAGAAAGGGGGGAAATAGGAAAGTGAGGAGTGAGGGCCTGTTGCTCCCAGCTGCTGTAAGAGCAAGCTGTTCCCTAAGGGGCTACCTGACTTGTATTGAATTGTATATAGCTGTATATATGTGGTGGTAGGAAAATACTGGGAAATGAAAGGACACTGGAGTGTGAAAGAGTGGTCTCCAGTGAATTGTAGATGAGTGCTTCCTTGCTCATGGTACAAGTGTTCCAGACCACACTCCAGCCTGTCTCGTGATCTCCAGGGCGTGATGTGATGGTTATTTGGGCAGAAGAAAGCACCAAAGTTCAAGTATGCTTTTCCCTTCTGCAGGTTTTTTTTACCTGAAGAGGTCTGTGTAAGGGCTAGAGAGAATTATCATCCTGGAAGAGATGCTAAAGAAATGTCAGAGCCCATGTGTCCCATTGTTTGTTTTTGCAAAACCTCTCTGTACATCAGTGAGAGGTGTCCTTGCAGCCAATGAAGAAAGAAGAGAACATTGTGTGAGTTATGACCCCATCTTGTTGAACTGTGCCTGTCTGTATGTGCCTAAGGCCATCAGATATTTGTCAAATGTCACATTTCACAGAAAGTGAGGAGGTCTTTTCTTTTTTTGCCCTAACAAAAATTTAAAAAAGAAAATTAATTTCAATGGGTGGGCAAAGGTTTGGAATGGTTTTTATTTATGTATTTTCCCTGTGTTAAAAGGTTTGGTGCTTAAAATATTCAAAGAAACTGGACTAGTGCTTCAAACAATAGGCTGTTAATGAATGTCATGCCATCTAGTGGACATAAGAAAAATGGAATATCTAAAGTTCTAGAGGTAATGAAGAGTCTATCTATTCACACGTACATGGCCTGAAGTAGCAGGATTTGAACACTAATGTTTTTATGGTGGTGGTTGGGCCTAATTTAACAACATGACTTAATGCCAGAAGATCCACCTGAATACCCCTCTCCATGAATTACCTTATGCTCTGTTTTCTCTTTGCTTTTTGTATAGTGTAATCAGAACCTTTAATTTTTTTTGTTATTGGGACATCATGTGCAACTCTGTTGCCATGGCTGTTGATACTTAGTAACATAGCACTGCGCCATATTTGCTGTGAGAGAGCCTCTGTCTTGCTGCTGTCTAAGATCCGTGAGAATAGCAACCTGCCTTTGTACGCATACCTCTTCAACCACCTGCCAGCTCACCTGTCTTCTAGATACATTTTATGGTCATTTAGACCACCACAGGATATGACAGTGGAACCTGTTCAGTACAACAAGTGGTTAGTGATGATAGCTGTTAATCACTCTCTTGTTACAGACCCAACCATCTGTTCACCAAGTTTTGATCTGTGATCATCTCTGAACTGGTTTTGAACAGGACCAGGCAACTTATGGCCAATCTCTTTAAATGGGGTTGTTCTAATAACCTGCGATACAGCTATAGTCAACTTTACTCTGTCACTTATCCTTGACAAGTGCCCACTGACTTATTTTGATGGCGGGCACTGATGAGCACATTAATCTATGTGACTGGTTATTCTGTTCTTTACTATAATTTCAGTCAATTTGCCTGCTACTGAAGTCAGGCTTACTAGCCTCTAATTTCCAGGATCATCTCTGGACCCTTTAAAAAAAAAAAAAAGTTGATGTTACATTAGCTATCCTCTAGTCATCCGGTACAGAGGCTGATTTTAAGTGATGGGTTACATACCATGGTTATTAGTTCTACAATGTCGTATCTGAGTTCCTTTAGAACTCTTGGGTGAATACCATCTGGTCTTGGACAGTTATGACTGTTTAATTTATCAATTTGTTCCAGAACCTCCTTTAGTGACACCTCAGTCTGGTACAGTTCCTCAGATTTGTCACCTAAAAAGAATGAGTCAAGTGTTGGGATATCCTTCACATCCTCTGCGGTGAAGATCAATGCAAAGAATTCATCTAGCTTCTCTGTAATGACCCTGTTTTCCTTGAGTGCTCCTTTAGCACCTTGATTAGCCAATGGCCACAACGATTGTTTGGCAGGCTTCCTACTTCTGAAGTACTTAATTTTTTTTGCTCTTAGTTTGTGTCCTTTATTATTTTTTTTTTGCTAGTTGCTTTTTAAATTTTTTTGGCCTGCCAAGTTGTAATATTTTTCTGTGAAAACCATCTCCTTTTGCATTGATAACTCAATATCTCTACTACTGTTTGTTTACAAATAAATAAGCTCCAAGGCAGTATGTTGTTCCCTCCCACCTAGGAGTCTTTCTGCTACTTTCTGGTGCACCTGGACTTTCCAGTGCTGCTCTGGAAGTCATAGTCATCTGGCTGCTCATTCTGGTCCCAGCATCTGCCTTCTTCCCCTGACCCTTCATAAACATCCATAATCGTTGCCCTTCACCTCACATTTTGTGTGTGTAGCTATGTAATTGTGATGTCTTTTTGTTTTCTGTGTAATCCTAGTTTCTTAGTACTCTTCCTCTGCAAAATTCAGTAGCCGTTTTGGTCTCCGAGCTCTGTACAGTGTGTCGGAGAAGATGTGTGTTCTTTCATGGAGACTTTACTCTTACTATTTTTATTCTTGTTTGGATTTCTTAAGCCAAACTAAAAATAATTCTGATAGATGGTATCTTTTTGCTCTCTGTTGTCTAGATTAAGAAAAGAAGCCAAAGTAAGGTCAGACATTAACTGACCCACCACACACTTAGGCTAATCTTGACTTGGGGGAGTGTAGCATTTATCTCTACAGCTCACACATGCTGAAATACAACTTGCCCTGTCTAGACTAGAGTTTTGTAATGTGTTAGCTAATACATTTTATAAATAAACCTTTTATTCTAGTTTAGACAATCATGCTGTGAGGAGTGGGGAATACCGAACATTCCCAGCCCCCACGTTAGAGTTGCATAAAAGTAGACAGTTGTTTCCTTGTCTACATGCAATAGACCTGATATTCTGTTGGATGGGACTACATGAAAAGGAGCACTTATGTCTAGTTACTTTTACATATTTTTATATACTGCATATGGTATTTCTCTAAGTAGCATATCTAAATGTTTGAAAATACATCACTTACAGTTATGTGCTGTATGACACTTAATTCATCTTTGTCTGTTTCATATGTACAAAACTGACAAACTCCCCAATGCACTTTACTTTTATTCACCTTTAAGGAAAACAAAGAATAACTTAAATAAAACCGATTCATTCTGAGTTAGTTCAATTCCCACATTTCACTGTCATATCCAAATTATACCTTCTCTGCTACGGGGGAAAAAAATCTGAAAACCAGCATGAGAAATTGTGAGAGGTTTTCAAGCCATGATGTCACAGATCTCAACTTTAGTTTTAGACCAAAATTGGTGGTGGTGGGGAACCCACAAAAGTCTTAATTTACATTTAGGAATGGGTTTGGGTGTTTCTTAACCAAACAAGAACCCTTAACAATAATTATAACTAGCTAATGATAAGAATGTACCATCTGAGACTTTGTTTAAAGATTTTAAACACCTTCTAAATCTCTACTCAAGACATGGCCAGTTGTACTTTTAGCATGTCCTAGACTAGTTGAGTTAGCATGTGCAAATGTACAGCTTGCCTTATCTTGACTAGACATTTAGAAGGTGTTTAAAGCATGTTAGTTACAGCTAGTTAATATCAGACCTTTACATCTTTAGTGTAGGCAAAGCCAAGATTAGCATTTGCAGAAGTATTCGTTAATACAAGCTGACTTATAATATAACTCTAGTCTAGATATACCTTTGGTTTCATACTTGGTAAGCCAGCAGTAGAAGGTACTAGAGAAGTCTGAGAGTATTTCTGACAACTCTAGGGAAGAAAGCTGCTGCAGTCACAGTAAAAATGGTTATTGTGATGAGGTGGTGGTCTGTAAAAAGACCCGAGTTATTCTTTTGGCTGAGGAAGGACAATAGATACTAGTCTACAGGCAATGTGGCTGTCTCATCCCAATTTATGTTTCAATTCTTTTGGATTATAGTCTGTTTCAAGAAAGGATTCTCTTCGGAATGTTTGCTTTCTGAGCTGTCATTGCCTAGGAAAATAGGTTGTGCAGATTTCACAGGTAGTACAATTCTCTTGAATGTATAATTACAGTGTTTATATGCCATTACTGTGCATTGAATTCTTTGGGGACTATTGCAATTAAAACTGTTAATTCATAATTGTGATCCAATCCCTGTCCTGTGGCACTTAGTCCAAGTTGGATGGATAATAAGAAATGACAAAAGAAAACAAGGGGATAGTGAATGCTTTGCTTGGCAGAGCATTCTTTAAAAAGGATACAAATCACCTATTTGTTTCTGTTTTGTTCTTTGATTGGTTTTTATTATAGTTCTAAAATTCTCAAGCATAGGAGAAGGAGCAGATGGTGCCAGAGCAGAGATTCTTGACAGAAAGCCAAGAGAAACAAGTTCTGAGGATGGATTTGGGGGACGAGGAGTGTCTCAGTATGCAAGCTGGAGGAGGATGGTCCAGGTGGAGGTGTGCCTGGGAAGGCAGAGTACAGAGTGGCAGAAGGTGGGAAAGGCAGTGTTAAAAGGAGAGGAGTGGGCAGAGTTTAGAATACAAGAGAAGGTATAGGAGGAAATGAGCTGAGACATAGGCTAGGACAGAGCTGTGTAGGGCCCTATAGGTGAGAATTTTGAACTGGAGGCAAAAGGAAACTGAGGGAATGGAGGGATTTGTGGGGTGTGGGTGGGAGGGCTCTTGGAGGCTGGTATTTGCAAAAGTTAGATGGGAAAATGACTTCATCTGTGGGCTCTGCATAAAGGAGGACCAGAAAGAGGAGAGAACCCAGTCTAGCAAAGCTTCTAGCAGTGGGGGCAGAAATGGAAGAGTACACTTCAGGAATGTTGTAGAGGATGAAGAGACATTTTGCTGCCCTTCATTCCACATAAAGAGTCAGGTATAAAATCTAGGCCTGGGTAACAAGAAAATACTTCATTAGAGGAGAGAAGAGAGTGCTTAGCAGGACATCAGCTTTCAACATGTTGCACTTGGAAAAACACGGTTAAGAACACAGCTCTCATGGTATTTTCTTTTCCTAACTGCCCCTTACCTTCAAGTTTAGTGCAAGCTTTGGTGTTGAACTGGACTCTAAACCTCCGGGAGCCAATTTGGTTTCAGCATCTCAGGCCCAACCTTTTCCACCCTCTAAACCATTCAGGTATGGAGAGGTTAGGGGTTGGGGTGGAAATTGGTGGTGACATATATTTAGGGATTGGTTTTGTCACATCTGTATCCTGGATTATTAGGAATCCTCACAAAATCTAGGCCACAGCAAACTGAAACCCACAAAGTAGGGAACTCTATAACAAGCTATCCGCAACCTAAATACCTTTAAACAAATGGGGTATGTCACGAGTAGTGCTGATCAGAACTCTTTTTTGATGTCTTTTTATTGGTGAAGTATGCTGTTTCATCTAAGACAAGATATTTCATGGAGACACATAGATTTCAGTGAGGTTTCTGAGGTCTGGGGGGACTCTCTCTCTCTTTCTCTCTCTCCATTTTAGAAGGGAGAGACTCAAAAAACCTGACTTTTTTTTTTTTAAATCAGAAAGTGGACATTTTGAGACAATTCCATTTAGCAAAAGTATTTGAAAGGTTTTTGGTTTTGTTCCAAGGTGGAATGAAAACAAATGTCCAGACTTCAAAAGCTATGAAATAGAATTGCCATTCTCTAGCCATGAGCCTACAAGAGATTAGTTTCCTGATTGGGGGAGAGGGGGAATCATGGTATGGGGTCTCTAGTCTCTTCATTAAGACTCAATTCCCATGCTCTGTGACCTCAGCCACTTCACTCTGTTCCCTACCTGCCTATTCTTCCACTGCTGTTAGATGATAATCCTAACCTAACGTCCAGGTCCAAGTACCCTAAACTTTGGTGTCTGGAGTCCAAACCATTATCAGGACCAGAATTTTGCAGCTGCACTATACCTCTGTAATGAGCCAAACCAAAATTCCAGACACAAAAGCTCTCACATTTTTGTAGTATTTGATATCTGGATCCACATCCAAATTTTGTAGCTTAGACTCTCACCTACCTGCTGCTGATATAGTTGATATGTTACTTACTTCTTTACCATCTCTACTGTTTTAGAGTTACTCTATCCCACCCCGCTTCTGATTTCCCACAGGGAATGTCAGGTAGACTAATTCACAGAGGAATTATCTAAAGGCAGAGATAATTTGAATAATAAATCTATTTCCAGTAAGAGAGACAATGGCAATTACACAAAATATCTCTTGATGTGAAGAAAGGTCAAAAGAAATAATGGTTGAATCCTGCTCATGTTGTTCACACAAATATATTTGTGTGAAGTCCATAGAGCTGCTCAAATGAGTTAGAAGGGAAGTATTTGTCCCTAAATATGAATACTTTGGCCAAATGGCAATAAAAGGTTAAGGTGATAACCATCAACAAATATTTGTAAGGAACTGAGAAAATGTATATGGTGCTCTAAGCTGCATAATTAGGAAGTACGAGAAACAACTGTACAAGAACCTTTTTTTAAGCTGTATAATAGTCTCCCCAAGAAAGCAGTGAAAACCTCATTTTCACTTCATTGATTTAAAACTAGACTGAACAAAGCACTCAAATGTACTTGAATCCTCTTAGGAATGGAATGGACTGTGTAGCCCAACTAGTCTCTTCCAGTGTAATTTCAATGGCTCACTAGAGTCCCTTGTCAATATTCTTTTGGAGATGTATGTATCTCATCCTTCTTTCTGTTTTAGCTCCTTTCGGAATGTATTGTGCAAGAAGACATAATGAGGCAGTCCAGCAGTATCCAGTGGAATTGCTGTGAGCTACTGAATAGGTTTATTGTTTTCTCTTAATTCTGCAATTTTAGGTAACCTTTTAGCTATGGAGACTTTTTTGTGATTATAATTATTATGGTCCTTATAATGTCCATCTATCCATTGTTTTTTTTATTTTATTTTTTTTTATTCCTGAGTTATTTTCTAACACTTCTGTTGAAATTCCAAGACAGCTGCCTGTGTAAGAGGCTCTTTCTGTGATTGCTTAGTCACATTTTTTTGTTTTTGTAATGGGAAGGTCTTGTTCAAAAGACCTCATGAATGTAGTTATTTGGGCCAAAATATTTCATGTGTCCACACAAAAAATCTTGGGCTCGGGCTCATCTTAGAAAAACCTTTTTATGTAGGTTCATAATTGTGGAAGTATTAAGGAATAAAATGAGACTTTGAGACATTCAGAAGACCCATGTTTTTTGTCAAGCTTCTGAAATATCCTAATACTAGGCAACTAGCATCATCTCTCTAATGCCTCATTAGTAAATCTTGCAGCATCTCCATGGAGTAGGCTGCGCTGGTTAAAAAAACAAGCTGGTTTAGAGGGGAAATGAAGACAGCTGTAAATTTTGTATATATGGGGAAGATAATAATATACAAAGTTAGTAATTGTAGAGAATTGATAAGGGAAGCCAAGGGACACAAGGAGACATTTCTGGCCAGCATTGCTCAGGAAAATAAGACAGATATTTAAAAAATATATTAGGAACAAAACAAATTCTGACAATTGTATAGAAGGACATGGTAGAATTATCAATAATACAGAAAAGTCCGTATATGGGAAAAAATCAGTGATGCAGTCTCATCATATGGTGATAACTCTTTCCATTCCATTTGTATCTCTAAAGGATGTTAAACAGAAGTTATACATTATTAAATCACCAGGACCAGATAACTGTTGATTTAAAAAAGCTGGCTGGGAAGCTCACTAAAGTTGATTGTCAATAAATCTTGGAGCACTGGGGAAGTTTCAGAAAACTGGAAGAAAGTTAATGTTGTGCCAAATTTTCAAAAGATAAATGGGATGACCCAGGTAATTATGTCAGCCTCACATTGATACCAGGCAAGATAATGAACAGCTGTTACAGGACTTGATTGATGAAGAACTAAAGGAGGCTAATGTAATTAATGCCAATCAACCTGGATTTATGGAAAATAGATCCTGTTGAACTAACTTGATCTCTATATATTGATCTATCAATATAATTTTAAAGAGATAACAATTCTCTGATGCAGAGAAAAGAGAATGCAGGGACTGGAGAGAAATGGAAAGGCAGGACAGAAAGGAAAATAGGAAGATCGTTGAAAAGGTCACAGAGCAGATGATAAAATTAAGAGAGGAGCAAACAGATGTGGAAGTCCCTAATCATTCTGCAGTTAGAACGGATGTGTTCTCACTCCCAACCCCCACAGTCCATGTAGAACTGTTTTCCACGCCCCCTCAAATTCCTCCCACACTTTCCTTTTAAGTTTCCAGCACTTCTCAGTTTCCCATTCACTCCATCCCTTTGGTCAGCTTCCAAAATGATAGCTAGATTTACACACAGCTATGAAAGTGTGCCCTTCACTGAAACCTCCCTTCCCACCAAACCTTTGTGTGTGTGTATAATAAAAACAAAGTATCTGAAAGATAAATAAAGATTAATTGTCTTGCAAATTGTGATAGCAGAAGGCAATATAACATATACATACAGGTAGTGAAATCATTTGATTACTGAAAATCTAGCCCACAAATCATCACAAAACTCAATTTAATGAAGCATGACCGATTGCTGCATAGAAACATACATTACTGGTTTTCCTTCTCAAAATGTTGCCTCAAAACCTCCTTGATTCAAACTGCCCTTTGTTGTGATGCTCTAATAGCCCTTTTGTCAGACTGCTCAAAATCAGCCACTAAGTTATCTGCCTCAGTGCTCTAACCCTGAGCAAACCTGAGATTCACAAATGTTATGCAATGTACAACAGGTGGCAATGACCATGGGACTATTTTCCTCACTGAGGTCTAACCAACCATAAAGGCATCTTGAGCGTACCTTTTTAATCTGCCAAACACACATTCCATGGTCATCCTGCACTTTCTGAGCCTATCGTTGAAGTGCTCCTTGCTGCTGTTCAGGTCTCCCGTGTATGGCTTCATGAGCCATGGGAGTAAGGGATATGCTGGGTCTTCCAGAATCACTATGGCATTTCAACATCCCCCACTGTAATCTTCTGGTCTGGAAAGAAAATACCTGATTGTACCTTTCTGAACAGGCCAGTGTTTCTAAAGTTGTGTGTGTCATGCACCTTCCTAGACCACCCTGCCTTGTTGTCTGTGAAACACTAACAGTGATCCTGCAATACCATAGAGACGTACCCCTTTCTATTGATGTACTCCCTTGCAAAGTGGTCCAGTGCCAAAATAGGAATATGCATGCCATCTATTGCCCCTCTACAGTTAGGGAAACCCATTTCTGCAAAGTCATCCGCTATTTCACGGACATTGCCAAAAGTCACAGTCCTTTGCAGCAGGATGCCATTAATGGCCTTGAACACTTGCGTTTGCGCAGCCTCAACAGTCAACTTTCCAACTCCATACTGATTCGTGACCAACTGGTAGAAGTGAAGAGTCACTAGCATTCCACAATGCGATCGCTATATGGCTCTCCATCAAGAGGACTGCTCTCATTTTGGTGCCATACTTGGCAAAACTGGGGTGAGCTCCACACGAACTTTCTGGAAAGTGGCTTTCTGCATCTGAAAGTTCTGCAACCACTGCTCATCTGATACCTGCATAATAGCGCAATCCCACCACTCAGTGCTTGTTTCATGAGCCCAAAAGCGACAGTCCACCTTGTGCAGCTGCTCTTTGAATGCCAAAAGTAATCTGGTGTTGCTTCTATCCAAGGCACACAGCCGGTCAGGCAACTCTAACTCCTCTTCCGCTAGGAACCTTATGATTAATTACACTGAAATCCATGATGTGTTAATGTCAGTTAACAGAGCAACGCAGGACCCATTGTTTTGCTTAGAGATGGTGGGTGCAAAGTAAATGGGCTGTTGAAAAATGCCGCAAACAGCAGTCAGAAGAGCACAGAATGCTGGGACAGAAAACAATGCATCATGGGACATTGAGTCCTCACCCATGATGTGCTGCAGTGCATTCCGACAACCCACAATCCCTAACAGCAGAAGTTGGCAAGCAGCACTGCTCTGACTGTAGATGCTAGAGCACCAAATGTGGACGTGCTCTGCTGCCAGAGGGAGCATAGTGTGAACATGCAATAGCGAGGTTATTGTATAGCTTTTTGGTTATAGCCATAACTTTTACTAGACAAAGTGCTAATGTAGACAAGGCCTTACTTAAACTTCAGTTGTCTCAAGTGTCTTTTCCTATATAAGATATTACAGAGATGAGCGATAAATAAAGCTGTAGAATCAGCACAAACATGTCTACACTCATGTACAACTGCAATCTATACTAAATTTTGAAGGCTGTATTTAAAAAAAAAACAACAACAAACAGAAAAGGTATCCTTTTAAACTGTCTGCTGTAGTGGTATGTCAGATGTCAGATTGTTTCATTTCTCAAGTTTAGAGTTACTGAATGTTGTATGCTCCAAACAATGTGACAGGAATATAGTTAGCAATGTGAAAAAGCTGAATTGATGATTTGCTGTCATCTCCTGCTCTTGTAGTTTTTCAGAAGGAGATGTGCCATGATACACAATATGGTTTCTCAAGGCAAAGTTTGCAAAAGTAGGCTTTTAAAGTTAGGCAGCAAAATAAGTGTTGTGATTTAAGGCCCAAATGCCTATAATTTTCCCTGTAAGTCAGTGGAGTGGGATGTTCAGCAACCAGGATTTGGCTATGTGATGGGGTTTATAGGAATGGGTACTGCATTGTGAAGGCAGATTGAGCAGCAAATACTTGGATTCCACCCCCTTCTTTAGGAGTTGAAAGCCCTGAGAGAGAGTGACTGACTGAACTGGACACTGAGGAGAGTCTGCCAAGCCAGCAACCATGCCCCCAGCTAAGGAGCTTCAGATTGGTAGGAAGTGACTCGGGGAAATCTAATTTGGGTTAGCTCAGTAACTGAGCTTTGATAAACTGCCAGGGCCCTGGGTTGGGACCTGGTGCAGTGTGTGGGTCTGGGTCCCCCTACCTTGCTGGCCCCACTCCTCTGTAGTGACTGAACTCTGGGGGAGCAATCTGAGCATGAGGGGGTGATTGAAGTCACCGTTGGGGGCCCTCTTGGATGACTAGACAGGCAGAAACCATAAGGCCATGAGCTGACCATTAGGCAAGCTGGTCATCAGACCTTCCCGCTACAGCCTGCAATGCAATCGGCGAAGATAACGGAGCTCTAACGATGCGCCATTTAAAAAGTCTAATGAAGAATAAAACCTAATCATTCCCATGTGGGACTTAAGCCTGACCATATCCAAGCTGTAGGATGACAGGCAAACTGAAGTAAAGTGCCTCTGTTCAGGGTATTCATACAGCATGTGAGTGGATGGGAATGCCCTAGTAGCAAGAGAAAGCTATTTCAAATGGGCTGGTTCATGTGTAGCATAATATAAGGTTCCTTGAGGGTTGCACAAAACAACATATTGTGACCATTTGCAATCTGATCATAGAGTAGGCCATTGAAAAGATGTTTACCAAATAAATGTGAATAACAATTTCGAGGAAAGTGATCTACTCATGCGATTACTCTGTGAGCAGAAAAGGAGAGTGAACTAGGCAATGAGCAAATCATTCACATCACTAATGCCAGCACAGTGGTGAAGAGAAGATTACTAGAGTGATATTTTGAGTAAATTCTGTACAGTGCAGATCCAAAGTAGATGGCCCCCCTTGAGGGTCTAAATCACTTAAGTGCCTTTTGAAAATATTTTCTGTCATCTAGAGAAGGTTAAATGTCTGCAGAATCAGGTCCTAAGTTACTGATTATCCTGGCTCTTCCCTTGCCTTCCCTTAACCTTTAAGCACCACTCTTGGCCATAAGTATCAGAGGGGTAACTGTGTTAGTCTGGATCTGTAAAAGCAGCAAAGTGTCCTGTGGCACCTTATAGACTAACAGACGTTTTGGAGCATGAGCTTTCGTGGGTGAATACCCACTTCGTCGGATGCATGTAGTGGAAATTTCTTTTTGACCTGACTGGCTAGTCAAAGTTTTGGGCTGTGTGGGTGTTCCAGCTAGGTCCCAGAGCCAGCCTCCAGCCCAAGCCTAGGTGTCTACACTGCAATTTTATAGTCCTGGAGCCCCATGAGCCTGAGTCAGATGACTCGGGCCAGCCAGAGTGTTTTATTGCAGTGTAGACATACCCTTAGTGTTTTCATGTATTTGTGACTTGTACCCAAGGCAAGTTCAGAAAGTGCAGTCAAACCGGTAGCTGCAGGGGACACACAAGTCACTGGGGCTTCTTTCTATCAGTCTGAGGTTGAAATGACAGTGAGATATTTACCACCATGCTCCAGTGGTACTTGGTGTAAGGTAAAAGCTCTTTTCTGTGGTAAATGAGAGATCTGTGGAGATAACATGCTCACGTGGAGGAAATATCCTGGACACTTTCCCACCCTATGGATCTAAATCTTCTAGCTGTGATAATTCATTTGTCTGAGGTAGGTTGGTGGGAGAGGGACATATGCTGAATTGTGAGCTGTGCAAAAAGAGACCAAACTGAATGGCTTTCAGAGCTCCCAAATTTGTTTGAATTGGCCTTGCTCCACTCTTATTTCTCTGTACCCTGTTTCTATATGAACTGGGTCACCTTTCTCATTTAATCTGATAGTTTTGGGATCCTTTTTTTGAAGAAAACCAGCTGACTCAGTCTACCAAGGAAAAAGCAGGAAACTGAGAATTACTCTGTTATGGTACTCTAGAATTCAGTCAGGCTTTGGATCAAGACCAGAAACTTTGGCAATAATTTCTTGTAGCAGACCTAGTATAGTACTGTGTTGTGAGTAGGTCCTGCACAGAGTCTGGGATTACTCTGTGTGTGCTGATGAGGCCTCCTGTCCAGTGCTGAATTTGTAACGAAAGGAGTGCTGCGACTTAAAGCAGTTTTTTACTTTCATACCTGATGCGCCAAGCCCTGAGGTGCCAGGGCTATGAACTGCCGAAACTAAAGGTGCGGGGGCTCAGCCCTGGCAAGCCCTGTCACAAATTAAGCACTAGTCCCATCCCATCCTGTTGGGCAATCTGTGGACTGGCAGGCTCAGTGATGAAGGGAGTGGAGGAGGAACTGACCTCTTCCCTCAACACAAAGACCAAAGATGTGCAGTCAGAAAACCTCTCTCAAGAACAAAAGTATCACAGCTATTAACCCTCCCAACACCGTCTCCACCCTCAACAAAGCAAACAACCCACATTAAAAACCTATGTATAAATTCTCACTCTTCATCTCTCAAGGAAAATCTTTCATATTCCTCCGTACACCTGTATCCCCAGCCAAAAGAAGATATATCCTGCCCCCAACAGATAATGAAAAGCAAGGTGCTTGAAGAGTTGGCCTGCTGCCTACTTAGCACAAATACATTTAAAAATTGACTTTTTTCTTTTATAGTTGCTATGTTTGTTTAACTACATTTTTCTTTTCTTTTGCAATGGTTTCATCTTCAATAATGTTGGTATTTAAATGCTTACATAATATTGCTAAAATAGATAATTAATTTTTTTAGAACAATATTTCATTTGATTTGCATTTTTCTGAGTTAAAAATATCTCAGTAAAGTAATTTGTTTTATGGAATTAGGCATAAGTATTTATCTAAGACTAAGCCTATTAGAGACCATAAAGTCTTTTTTGTTACTGTTCTAATAAATTAGTGCTTTAAAACAGTTGAGCATTTTTGACATAATTTAGATAATATTTGACCAATGTTTGAGCAGTGAACTGATCAGTTTATTTTCGGACTGGTTAAATACTCAATCCCAATCTTCCACTCTCTGCAGCATTGCTATGTGGAAAAAAATAAGTCCATTGTGCAATGTGTTGGCTAAAAATCTGTTTATACAGAGGGGAGAAAAAGTGTTTGAGCCTCTAACCCTAAAATATTCAGAAATTAAAGGCTCTTGGAAGATGCCAGTAATTTTTAAAGGGACAGATGGTAGTGAACCTCCTCCTCAAATTGGTGAACAGTTTCTCATATGAGAAATCCCATTAACTTCAGTGGGACTACTTACGTGCTCAACAGTGTGAATAAGCAGGTCACAGTCTTCCCTAAAACATTGCCCATTACTGGAATACTTTTTAGGTACAACCAAATGACAAGAGGAATAGGAATACAAGGGCTGGAGCTACAGGAAGTGCTTCTGTATACCATTGTTCTGTGATGATTTTATTTTGCATATTTTGATACCTATGAAAATCTGTAAATAACCTTCAAAAGCACCTTCCTGAATGCAAAATCTCCCAACAGCAGATACTAGAACACTCAACATCTCAAGGAAAAGGAATCTATACCATTTTGTTTGTAAGCAACTAGGGACTTGCGGTCTAGATGAAATTACAATAAGGTGGGTGCACAACTGGTAGAAAAATCATGCTCAAAGATTTAATAATGGTTCATTGTCAGATTTGAGGGATTTATCTAATGAGGTACTGCAGAGGTCAGTCTTGGGTCCAGTACTAGTCAGAATTTTTATTAATGACTTGGATAATGGAGCGGAGAGTATGCTTATAAAATTTGTGGATGGCACCCAGGTGGGAGGGGTTGCTAGCAGTTTGGAGGTCAGGATTAGAATTTGAATGTCCTTGATAAATTGGAGAATTGGTCTAAAATCAATCAAGCAAGATGAAATTCAATAGAGAAAAGGGCAAAGTACTACATGTGGGAAGAAAATAAATCCGTGTACAAATATGAAATGGGGGATGGGGGGAATGGCTAGGATGTAGTACTGATGAAAAGGATGAGAGGGTTATAGTGGATCACAAATTGAATCTGAACCAACAGTGTGATGCAGTTGTAAAAAAGGCTGTATCATTCTGGAATGTGTTAACATGAATGTCATGGGTAAAACACAACACATAATTGTTCTGCTCTTTGCTGGTGAGGCCTCAGCTGGAGTACTGTGTTTTGAGCACTACACTTTAAAAAAAAAATGTAGACAAACTGGAGAAAGTTCAGAAGAGAGCAACAAAATGATAGGGCAGGTTTTCTAAACCTTTTATGTGGAAAGGTTACAAAAACTAGGCATGTTTAATCTTGAGAGAAGCAGAAATGATCCCACTGCTGATTTTAATGGCCCCTGAACTGCTAAAAAAAAAAAATTGTACAACATGGGGAAAAATGTGCAGAGTCTTTCAAGAGAAAACAGAAGTTTCTGTGGTATTTCCAGTGGGTACACAAGCAGGGTGTTCAGGTCTATCAATTTTTACAGTCACTATAAAGATCTTCCTATAAGCTAAATATGAGTCAACAGTGTGATACTGTTGCAAAAAAAGCAAAAGTGATTCTGGGATGCATTAACAGGTGTGTTGTAAACAAGACACAAAAAGTCATTCTTCGCTCTACTCTGCGCGTGGTTAGGCTCATGGAGGTATTGTGTCAGTTCTGGGCACCACATTTCAAAAGAAAGATGTGAGAAATTGGAGAGGGTGCAGAGAAGAGCAACAAGACATGATTAAAGTCTTGAGAAATACTACAGAAGGAAGGCGGAAAGAACTGGTTTAATTTAGTTTGGAAAGAGAAGATCGAGAGGACATGAAGCAGTTTTTCAGGTATCTAAAAGGGTGTCATCAGGAGGAGGGGAAAAAACTTGTTCAGCTTAGCCGCTAATGAAGAACAAAAGCAGGCTAAACTGCAGCATGGGAGATTTAGGTTGACTTAGGAAAAAGTTCCTAACTGTCACGGTAGTTAAACACTGGAATAAATTGCCTAGGGAGGTTGTGGAATCTCCATCTCTGGAGATATTTAAGAGTAAGTTAGATAAATGTCTATCAGGGATGGTCTAGACAGTATTTGGTCCTGGCATGAGGGCAGGGGACTGGACTCGATGACCTCTTGAGGTCTCTTCCAGTCCTAGAGTCTATGGATCTATGGATCTGATCGTATGCTGCTGGAGTTGAGGGAATTCCCTCAATAACATTATTGGGAGTAGAATTGAAGTTACAGTCAGTAACTCTCTCTCTTTAGAGACTGCTTGGCTCCCAACATAATAAATCTAAGGGGAAAAATGAGGCTCAGTCAAGGTACACAGAGGCTTTGGGACCAGATCCCTGTATAAGTCAACGAAATTATGCAGTTTTGAATGTGGGGAAAGTACTACTGGGTCTTACTGTATAGGGTGGGGTGGGGAAGCAACTGTTTAAATTGTTATAACAATGTCTTCACTCAGATCCACTAGGCACAAATAAATGCTCTTTGAATGCTAAATTTCAGTGGAAAGTTCAGGGTTTATTTTTCAATCTCTTTTGGGAAGGTAGTAGGGAAAAGGATGCAGAGCTTTTCTTCCTGGCTTTCACCCTGTGACACTGTACCTCGGGGGTACACCTTGCACTGCCATGTTCATCCTTATGATATAATTGCCTGGTATCCAATGCAAAGTTTGTCATGTCAGGTGTCTTCGGAAGGCTCATGATGCACTGAGCACTGTTGTTATAGTAATGTTATGTTATAGGTTGTAATTTCATGTATATAGTTATGAGGCTGAAAACGTGTCCTCATGGCTTAAAACAAGTCCAGGGACAGAGGGGTAGTTCACACCTCATCAGGGCATGTATGGAACAAACCCAGCCCAGCCTCACAGCAACAAAGGACACTGGCCTAGGCAGCAACAAAGGATCTGTTGGACTCTCGAGTGAGTCACCTCCCTTCCCTTGGTCAGTTTGGGACTATGATGAGGTAATGCTCACCTGACTCTGAAGGGGGTGGGAAAAGCCAATAGGGGAGAAAGAACATGATAAAAGGGAGAAATGTTTGTCATGCTCTCTCTCTTCTACCTTCATCTACAGATACCACCACCAAGCGACTGAAGCGCTGATCAAAGGGGAGAGCCTGGCTGAAGGGTAACTAGCCATCCTGTGGTGAGAAACATCTAAGTTTGTTAAGGCACTGAACGTGTTAAGATCAGCTTAGAATGTGTTTTGCTTTTATTTCATTTGACCAGATCTGACTGGTTGTGCTTAGATTTTAAGTGATTATGAGTCAATCTTTTATAGTTAATAAATTTATTTGTTCTACCTGGAGCAATGTGTTTGGTTTGAAGCACGTCAGAGACTCCCTTTGGGATAACAAGCCTGCTGCATATCAATTTCTTTGTTAAATTGACGAACTCATATAAGCTTGTAGCGTCCAGCAGGCATAACTGGACACTGCAAGACAAAGGTTTCTAGGGCTGTGTCTGGGACCGGAGATATTGACTAGTGTCGTTCAGTTGCACAATCCATGCAGCGGCTGGCCAAAAGTGCTCACTCACATAGCTGGGCGCAGCTTACATGCTAGAGGCTGTGTGTGAACAGCCTGGGAGTGAGGGTTCTCACAGCAAAGCAGGGTAAGGCTGGCTCCCAGAGTCAAGGGTTGGAGTGACCTAGTAGATTACTAGTCCACGTAACACCAGGGGAACATCACACACCCCTTTTAGACCCCCCCCCCACACACACACTCCAGGATTTTCATTCTTATGTAATACACATACTAGCTTTTTCAGGTACCATATGCACTTTCATATATCTGTTCCTCAAGGCTTCCTCTTCCATCTCCTCCTCCTGCAGTGAAGCCCACTTTATTTCCTTTGTTTTTCAAGTGTGACTTATGCCACACTTCCCTCCCACTCTCTTCTTGCTGCAGCATTTATTCTTCAGTGTCTGGAGGACAAGTAGCTGCCTGAAGCTAAACCCATGCAAGGAGGAGTGACATAAGTGGGAAAGCACACTCCTGATGGAAAGTGCAGGTGCTGATCCCTGCTTTTGCCCAGGTGGGCCCTAGCTACTGATACCAGACACCTCTGTGTTCTTAGGGAACCAGGGTGCAGTATCCAGCCTGACTCCTGAAAGACATTCCCCCCTCTCCGCCAGCCTCTGCTTAAACCAAAACTCATCAGAGGAAAAAAACTTGCAGAGAGCAGGGAAGGGTGTTGTGAGACACACCTAGACCCCTCCTGGCAAAGGTGACAAGATTAAGATATCTCCATTAGCATACAGAATGGAGAGCAGAGACAACTCCCCTAGCCTCATCTGCATGAAAGATGGGACAGGAAGACATCTTAATTTACATACAGAATGGAGAACAGAGAACCACACTGAACTCTGGGACCAGAAAAAGCAGGGAAGCACTGCATCATGGGAATCTCTGCTCCAGATGCTAATGAACCTATGTCTGCACACATTCAGCTCAGCAATTATCAGAGCAATTCTAGTAATGAATCCTTAATTGATATCCAAATAGTGAAGCAGCCTAGTTGCATTGTGAGCTCCCTGGAAGAAAACACCACCCATAGGCAAGAGTGATCAGCTCCTATTGTCTAGCCTAAAGAAAACGCTTGAATCGTCAGCTTACCTATAAACAAATCTAAGTGTTCTCCCTTCAACCATTGTAATTTCCCTACAAAAATCGCCACTCACCCTCCAGTCAGTGTTATGATGCTTAGATCCAAACTATGCATCAGTTCCACTGGGACTCCGTATTCTCCTGACTGATTGTGCTGGGGACTATGCTTGTCTTGTGCTCTCAGGACCCTCAGCTACCACCCTCAGCTGGGAACCCTGACCAGTTCAAGCTTCAGGGAGTGGTAAACTCCCCTTCTCTCTTCCTCTCTTTTCATTTTCCTTTCTGCCTTTAGGTATTAACCATTAATAATGTATGTTATGTTGGTTTAGTCTTCCTTGTGTAGTTATCACTGTTATTCAATAAATTACTTTTAGGGGTAAGTTGGTTGCTTCTCTCTCTCTTGCTGAACTTTACTCTTTTGTGTTTTTAGCTCCCTCATTCACTCTACAGCAATGCTTTTTACCTAAGCTAAAGATCCCTGCAGCGCCCAAAATACTGTGGGGTCTGCTCATCAAGTAGATTACTGCCAGTACAATTGTGTTGTGAGAGTGGGGATAGGGACGTGCTGAATCTGGGACACAGAACAGTAACAGCTTAAAAGTGCTGTTTGACCCAATCCATGGAGCCCAGGGGCATATAAGGAGAGTCAGCTTGAAAGTGCTGCTTCATCCAGCCCAGTGAGTCCAGGGACATATAAGGGGTTAACTTGACAGTGCTGATTGACCCCGTCCGCTCAGACTTGCTTTGTTGATGTATGTGTGGGTGTGGGTGTGTGTTCATCTGGTTTTGGGGCTAAAGAAACCCAGCCCTAGGGAACCTAGGCCCTGCAGGATAGCTCCATTGGGAGGGGACTTGCTGAAGGGAGACGTAGAGCTCCATATAAAAACACAAGTGACATAAGCAGTATATTGATAGAATTACAGAATCCCCTTCCCCAGAAGAGTAACCGGAATAAATGAGTATACCCCTAAGTAATGGGCAAATCTGGTAACACTACTGTAAAGGGAAGGGACAAGAGTGTGCAGGACCATTTCTCCACATCTGCCATTGTCATGGGTTTCCCTCACTGGTGCCACCTGGAACTGGGGTACTACTGAGCCCTCCCTGACCCACCTGCCTGGGCTCCCTTTTACACTGTACTGTTGTGACAAGCTTCCAAGCCCCCCAGGCTTCAACCTGCACTTTCACCAGCATACATACAGGTAGGCACACACCCAGCTGCAGTTACATGCAGGCAGGGTCTTTGACCATCCCCTGCATGGGAAGGTTTCAGCTAGGGCACCTCCCAGCTCCTGAGGCACTTACCGCCTCTGGAGTATAAACCCAAAATTATACCGCTTTGTGCTGCCCAGGGAACTGTACAGCGTAAGCTCATAAAATTCACCCTCTCCCTTAATGTGCAGAGGAATATGCAACAGCTTTCTCCCCTGAATTATGATTCCCACACACTGGTTTTGTATTAACTACAAAAGATAGATATTAAGTGATTATAAGGGATAGCAAACAGATCAAAGCAGATTATCCAGCAAATAAACAAAAAGTGCAGACTAAGCTTAATATATTAAATAGATTGGATATGAATAGCAAATCCTCACCCTAAGTGATGATACAGGCAGGCTGCAGATTCTTAAGGGGCAAGTTGCACTTTCTTACAGCTTGGAATCTCCAGGGTGTTCCATTCACAGGCTAAAAATCCCTTTAGCCTGGGTCCAGCACTGCCCCCAGTTCAGTCTTTGTTCCTTAGATGTTTCCACAAGCCTTCTTGGCTGGGGAATGAAGAACCAAGATGATTCTTGCCTTATACAGCTTTTGTTTCAAAGCTTGGTTTCCACACCAGTCAGTGGAAAAATACTGACATCACAAGATGGAGTCAGGCACCAGGTGACCTGGTTACAGGTCCTGTAGTGTCACAACAGCTATTATGCGGAGGCTGTCTGTAGCATCCTCAATAAGGCTCCACAGGTGGGAGCTAAGCTGCTCCTAAGGCCTATTGTTTCTTTCTAATGGTTCATTAAGCTGAATGGGCCCTTCCCAACCAGCCATCTAGACTGAGAGCATTTTGGCTACTGGGCATTGCCCAGCTGTAACTGCATTTTGAAGAAGATACATAGTCAATATTCATAACTTCAGATACAAAAATAATACGTCTACAAATAGGATAATCACATTCGGCAAACCATAATCTTTCCAATGACATCTCACATGGCTTATCTTGCATAAAATACATTGTAATTATGCCATCCTCATATTCTAATAATATCACTGTGAAGAATATGTGGTGCAGTGTCACAGCCATAGCTAGTGCCAGGCACAGAGGGAGATGAGTGTACGGAGGGGCGGCTCTAGGAATTTTGCTGCCCCAAGCACGGCATGCAGGCTGCCTCCTGCAGCTTGCCTGCGGAGGGTCTGCTGGTCCCGCGGCTTCGGCGGACCTCCCGCAGGCAAGCCGCCAAGGGCAGCCTGCCTGCTGCCCTCGCAGCGCCAGCAGAGTGGCCCCCGTGGCTTGCCGCCCCAAGCACGCACTTGGTGTGCTCGGGTCTCGAGCCACCCCTGAGTGTACGCCGTGTCCCGTGAAAGTCTTGCCACTGCTGCAGAGCATTGCGTTCCCAAGGAATGCTGCATTCTGACTAAGTCAGCCAAAATTCCTTCAGCAGCACCCAATGCAGTGCAGGACCTTCATGCCACCCTCAAGGAAGGCTGCAGCTCAAAAGCCACAATCTGACCCCGATGAATAGAAATTCTGTGACATTCACAAAGAGCTGCCAACTGCATGGCCATATGGGTATCGGGTTGGAAAGAATACAGTACAATATATATTAGCAATACTATGCTGCTGATGTTATCTTGTTCCAGGTACAGTTAAGTCCTCACAGAGTAGCTTCACGTGGCTGAAAAACTCCATACTGTGATCATTTATTAATTATGTTACAGTAGCATTTAGTGGCCCTAGCTGAGATCATGGCCGGTACCCTCTTGTTCTAGGCTCTGTACAAACACCTTGTAAGAAACAGCCCCTGCCACAAAGAGTGTGCAACCTAAATAGACAAGACAGACAAAGGGCAGGGGAAAGTTACTACTGTTATCCCCATTTTACTGATGGGGAAAACTGAGGCACAAAGTTTCAGTGACTTGCCCAAGATCACACAGGAAGTCTGTGGCAGAGTTAGGAATTAAGCTCAGTTCTCCTGAATCACAATCCAATGTCTTAACCATAGCACCATGCCCTCTATGGGATAAGACACCCCTAAGCCTGTCCAGGTTTTAACTCAGAGTTCAGCTTGTAAGGAGAGAGGGAGGGAGGGAGGGGTTTGGATCTGTTGGGACAGGTCAGGCTCCTCAGTAGACACAGAGTCAGAGCTGCAGCTGAAGAGCTCTTGTTGCAGCTTGTGTGTGTGTGTGTGTGTGTGTGTGTGTGGGCGCGCAAGGGTGGCTGTAGGTTGCTTCAGTGGTTTCCCAGTCCTGGGCCAATCTGCACCAAAAGGGTCTCCCACACAACTAAGTGGTCTTCATGTTCCTCTGAATGCAGCTTTTTTTTATTTTTTATTTTGCCTGAAGGGGCCACCATAGTTGCCAATGATCACAGGAGTATAGTGGAGTCCTGGCCATCCCGCTCCACCCCCATTCCCCTGCTGCAGCCACATAGGGAGCTGAGTGTTGTAAATGCTGCTATTGCTGCTCTTTGTCCACGTGAAGGTCTCTCTCTACTGCTGGGATCTTTCGGTTAAACCGCACTTGCACCTAGGGAATGGCCCACAGCTTCCCTAATGCATTGCTGGCCCCTAGTGTGTATAATCCTATTTAAAAAAAGGGTGGTTGTAAAATTTACTTCACCACCAGACAACAACAGACATGTGTATGGCATGAAGAAAAAGGACCCATTTTGGAAAAAGGGCATGTTTAGGTTTGTGTCTCTAGAGTGCTACCAGAAATGCAAACTCCAGCTGTATAATGAAACCCAGCAAGGCTCTTTTCTCCTCTGCAGTAGCCACAGTGAAATGTAATGAAATAAGTGGAGCAAGAAACTACCCAGAATGATTCTGATGAGAAGGAAAAACATGTTTTTGCCTATTGCAGTACCCCATAGAGAGCAGAGAAATTAGATATGGTGCTAGTGGGGGAAAAAAAACAAGCTGATTAACCTTAAATGCAGGGCAGACAAATCATTTTGGAGAAAATAGATTTGTGCACATGGGAAAAATCAGCTGTAACTGGAGTGATGCTCTCAATAGTAGCAGTCCTGGAGAGGCATTGCTTTACAAGGGCAGCTGTGGCTACATTTGCAACAGTAGCTATATGGCAAACACTCACCAAACCATTCAATTTTTTTGCCAGGCAAGGTTAATTCAATATGTTGTTGCTTGAGCCTAAACTGCTTTGTTAGCTTTTATGAATGTCCTTGTTATCTCCCCACATTGCTGTTGAATGAGCAGGCATACAGTGGTGAGCAACCTCTGCTGATAAATAGCAATTCGATGTCCAGTAAAAGTGGAGAGAGTGGGTTGGGGGACACTGCATGATTTTTGTTTCCTCATGCAAATAAAACTGATGTTATGAACTTGAATAGTATGAGTTGTTCATGGGCAGTACGTACACTGCCAAAATCAACACCACTCACGTCTGGATGTTTTTTGTGTGTGTGATACTTGCAGACCAAAAGTGTACTATGGCATTTCATAGTTCTATCCTTTTAGTCACGGACCTGTTGTTCGTCACAAAGTTAATAAATAAAATGCCAAGTGAACTGCAAACCAGTGCTGCCCCCTGCTCCCACCAAAAAAATGCGGTACTCCCCCAGACATGAAAGTCTGCCACAAATTTTTCACTGTAGTCTTCTCTGCTTTTCTGTCAGTCAGAGGCAATGGGAAATGGAAGTACGGCATAACCATTGAATTTGAGCACTCCCGTATCTACACTAATTACTTAGCACTTTCCTTTAGTTACTATTTAACATACATCTGGGACAGTGAGGATCAGGATTATGCTTTTTTAGAGCTCTTAGTGAGTTCATTCAGTTATCAGTTTTTGGTGAACTTCTCACCCCAACTCTGGCCCCTTTACACTGCATAAAAGGGTTGGAGTGGTATAAAGGGTCCCTAAAAATTCGATATCCATCCGGCAGATAAAGCAGTGCAGGCACTGTGGCAGATATCCGTCACATTGCCTTCTGCAGACATCCTCACAAAGCTTGGTGTAAGGGGCTTGCCATGGGTAGGGTTGACAGACATCTGGTTTTCGATCAGAATGCCTGGTCCAAAACAGACCCTGGTGGCTCCGGTTGGCACTACCAACCAGACTGTTAAAAGTCCGGGTGGCGACGCAGCAGGGACCTGGGGCTAAGGCAGGCTCCCTTCCTGCCCTAGCTCCGTGCAGCTCCCAGAAGCAGCCACCAGGTCCCTGTGGCCCCTAGGCACACGAGCAGCCAGGAAGGCTTTGCACGCTACCCATGCCCCCAAGAGCTGGCTCCACAGCTCACATTGGCCAGAAATCGCAACCAATGGGAGCTGTGGGGGTGTGAGGGCAGATGTGAGGGCAGTCCATGGAGCCTCCCTGGCCGTTCATACACCTAAAGGCTGCAGGGACCTGGTGGCTGCTTCCTGGGAGCCGCAGTAAGCGCTGCTGGGACCCCTCATCTGCTCTCGCACCCCAACCCCCTGCCCCAACCCAGAGTCCCCTCTTGCACCCAAACTCCCTCCTGGAGCCTGCTTCCTGCAATCCCCCCCCAACCCAGAGCCCACTCGTGCACCCAAGCCCTTCATCCCTGGCCCCAGCCGGAGCCTTCACTTCCCCTGCACCCCAACTCCCTGTCCCAGGCTGGAATCCTCTCCCATACCCCAAGCCCCTCATCCCCAGCCTCACCCCAGATCCTGCACCCCTAGCCAGAGCCCTCACCCCCCTCCTGCAGAGGTAGGAAACATCATCACCACAGTGATGAACCCAAAACAAAAAGACAGAGTAGATAGACATTATCCAAAATGTTCTGAGAACATCTGAAAACATCCTGATTAGATTAGGATCTAAACTCATGCAGGGAAGGGCTGGGCCAAGACTTTAAAAAATAGAAGCCTAAGTTATTCTTCTAAGTTTATATTTAAGCACTTAAGTCACCTGATCTTTTTTTTTTAAGGAGGATGGGTAGGGAATAAAAAATTGAGAACAGTACATTTTATAATTTAGTTATAAGTGATGCAGGTAGTGAGACCTACAGTTAAGGCTGCCAGACTCTTTCCACTCTTAAGACCTTTATTTTCTGTTGCTTACAGCCATTTGGGCTAAAATTTTCCGGTCCAGGGTGTCTGCCTCATGCTGCCTCTATCTTTTGTTGTCATTCCCACCGGTGTAAAGTAGATATGAAATGCCCCCATGCTTATTTTACACCCACTTCTCTCTTAGTCTACCTCAGGGGTCGGCAACTGTTCAGAAGTGATGTGCCGAGTCTTCATTTATTCACTCTAATTTAAGGTTCCGCGTGCCAGCAATACATTTTAACATTTTTAAACGGTCTCTTTCTATAAGTCTATAATACATAACTAAACTATTGTTGTATGCAAAGTAAACAAGGCTTTTAAAATATTTAAGAAGCTTCATTTAAAATTAAATTAAAATGCAGAGCCCCTCAGACCAGTGGCCAGGACCCAGGCAGTGTGAGTGCCACTGAAAATCAGCTTGAGTGCCTCCTGCGGCACATGTGCCATAGGTTGCCTACCCCTAGTCTGCACAGAGGCTAATGACATCCTCGAGTGGCAAAGCAGTGGAGAATCAACCTTGATATGTATGAGATCTATGAAGACAATAAACATGGAACCACCCAGTGCTATATTTAGAGTCACTCTTCAGAAAAGGAATGGCACCTTGAGCATGAGAGGCCCTAGCTTATTAGCATATGCAAATATGAGGCAATCTTTTAGATTTCTAAATGCTGGAATACTTTTTCTGATTTGGTACCAATGTGCTTTTTCTGGCAGCAGACTCCTGTAAGACCCTCTCTTGTCAGCACCGTATGTTTATTTAGGCTCTAAACCTTCACATTTCTTTATGAAGTTCAGTGGATTCCGTAGAAGCTGACAGAATCTTTCTGGTAGAGTTGCTGATTTCCTTGGCGAGGGATGAATCAATCCAGAGAGCCTCTAATTTGCAGAATAGGAACATCTCCATTTAATTTAGGGGATAAGTAAAACATCTTTCTTTGTCAAAATATAAACAAGATGGGTATGCACACCTTAGCATTGATTTTGTGCAAACCAAGTTCTACTACCTCATTCAGAGTTTCATCATGGCATCTAGCTTTTCAAAGCTGGCATCACCTTCCACATCATTTTTTTTTCCATTAGGGCACACACCTATGTTTTGGATTAAAGTGAAATTTGTTTAGGGTTAAATGATACTTTTGCCTGGGATGCCTGAGTGAGAACTTCTGACAATCTTAAGAGTTTAAGACCTGTATCTGACATGCTTGGAGTATGAATGTTAAGCTTTTCTTTGCTTTCTTAACATTTTACTTTTATTATGGAGCATGACATTTACTGGTGTTGCATGGTTGTGAAGAATTAATCATCATGAAATAAATTGCCCATCTGAAAGGAGAAGATCATTGAAAATATTTCATTATGGCAGCATACTATACAGGATGATGTACTTTGAAGCTGTTTGCTAGTTTTTAGTCATGAAGCATTAGCTTAAATCCCTGCTACTGCTTCAAAATGGCTTTCACTTTGTAAAGCCATTTTGGCTATAACCTGTATAAGCTTTTTCATAGATTTATAGATTCATAGACTCTAGGACTGGAAGGGACCTCGAGAGGTCATCGAGTCCAGTCCCCTGCCCTCATGCCAGGACCAAATACTGTCTAGACCATCCCTGATAGACATTTATCTAACTTACTCTTAAATATCTCCAGAGATGGAGATTCCACAACCTCCCTAGGCAATTTATTCCAGTGTTTAA
>NC_133770.1:222631312-222643729 GCF_003597395.2 Chelonoidis abingdonii | reverse complement strand
ACCCATCTCCCAGGTCTTCATGTTCCCCACTTACCTGTGGGCTTTGCTCACCTGTCCCCGTCGAACCTAGTTTAAAGCCCTCCTCACTAGGTTAGCCAGTCTATGTGCAAATAGGGTCTTTTTTTTGTATCACTGGTTCTGTGGAAATGTATTTGCATGAAAACTGGACTTTGTTCCTAAAAAGATTCAGCTGCCTCTGTGCAAAGAGCATGTACCTCAATACCTAAGACAGATGCCCTGTACGGATGTAGTATGTCCAGGGGTGAAAGTAACTTACAGGACTTTCCGGTAGTGCCGGAGTCCTGAGGGGGTCGTGACCACATCCGGAAGAGGCGTGGCCTCTCAAGATTTAAAGGCCCTGGGGAACCAACTGTGGCTGGGAGACCCAGAGCCTTTAAATCAACAGGGGGCTCCCAGCTGCAGAGGTGGCTGGGAGCCCCCTGGGGCTCAGGGGCAAATTTCAGGGCCCAGGGCTCTGGCCACCAGGGGGAACCCCGAGCTTTGCGGGGCTGGGACAGGGATTTAAAGGGTCCAGAGCTCCAGCCGCTCAGGGAAGCCTGGAGCCCTTTAAATCCTGGCCCCAGCCTGTCCGCCAGATGTGGCCGGGATTCAGATGGCTCTGGGCTGCCTGCAGCCGAGGGGAGCTTTGAGTCCTTTAAATCCCCGCCCCAGCCCGGCCGCCAGAGCCACGGCCGGGATTCAAAGGGCTCTGGGCTGCCCACAGCGGTAGGAGCTCTGAGCCCTTTAAATCTCAACTGCGGCATTTAGATTTTTCATTTAAACATTTCCTTCCATTTTATTAAAAATTGTTTTAAAAAGCTCAATCGAAACAAAACACTTTGACCTGAAAGTAATATTTTGCCACTTTCCAGTTTACCAAAAAATTTCATTTTGTGTTGACCCAAAATAAATCTTTTCGGAATGGCCAGCAAGCCAAAAAATCAATTATTCGCATTACTGTAGTGTACAGCTCTGCTCAAGTCAGATAGTGTCTTTAGTGGACTTGCCCCCCAAGCACAGAACAGAGAGTCATTTATATTTCCATACAGTCAGGTATTTGGGCCTATAGGCACCATTGTGTTAGGTTTTCTTTGAAAAATATACTTTGGTTTATGTTTAATGTATGTGCCTGGATAAATGGACTCCTGCTATCCTCCAAAGGTGGAAAAAACACAAGTACATATTGTCTTCCTGAGTCTGTTGATAACCTGAAGGTTATGGACAAAGTGAAGGACTCTCTGCAGGTGTCCACAACAGCCTAGTGGTTCTTATTCTATAATCATTGTTAGTCATTTTGTTGATAGTGGATTTATATACAGAGTTTCAAACTGTTCACTCAGAAAGTACAGTTACTTTAGCTATTAATGTATAGTAGATCAGTTTTCATTAGTGCTGGAGTGAGAATTTGGGTGCCCATGGACTGCACTAGAATTCTTATTTAGTGGTGTTTTATGTGGTTGAAATCCATTAACAAGCTCAAACTGAGTGCAGAAGGTGTTACATTGCTTCCTGTTTTGTCAGCCTGTTTTGACAAGTAAGCCCTGGCTTGATTTTGTCTCCCAGCCCGTTGAACTGCTGCTGTACATCGTGGGAGATGTAGTCTGCTCAAGATCTTTTCCCCATAGAGGGTAATTGGGGCATGAGACACCTGGACAACAAACCTCATGAGTCATTGAGGCAGCTCAGGGGAACACAGTTTAAAGTCAAACTAAACTGAAATGAAATGTGTTGATCTAGTTCAACAAACCTAAATAAAACATTTAGCTGTGGGAATATCTAAACTGTTGCAACAAAGCATTGTGACACTTTTAAATTGAACTTTTTCTGAACGTCCTGTTTCTCAGTTTTTTGATATTTCAACTTTTCTTCCCCATTTTGGATCAAAATAATTTTTGAAATATTGGATTTCCAATTGAATGAAAACTTGGAATTTTCAACTAGCTCTGCTTTGTAACTTTTCTTCACTCTAGTCCGGGCTTTCTATAGGTAAAAAGTCATTTCTGGAGGAAGGGAATCCGTGTAACATGGCTCTCCTGTATACCTAGTTTGGCAATCTGAAGAGATCATGGAAACAATTCTTAGTCCTGAGCAATTCCTATAGATGAAAGGGAGGCTATTTTGTTGGCAGCATAAAGTATTTAATATACTTTTGTAATTAAACTGCCAGTTCCTGTGTTATAGTTGGGGCTTTGGTCTATTGGATACATTCTAGGATATCTATAGAACATCGTAAGGTTTTTTTGTATAGTATATTACCTGTCTAGAAATTATTAATATCCTGTGACATTGAGTTCAAATCAAAGACTTTATTGCAAATCTGGGGAAAATTCCCTTTTGAATAGAAAGATGCATTTCAGATGCTTAAAAAGAGCTATTCTCAGTAGACTGTTGAATACATTCAGAATGTCCAAATTATATATGATCAGCATTATGAAACCAGTTTGCACTGTTATCTTAGTCAGGCATTTCTTATGTGCAATTCTGTTTATTTACAAAGAATGTATGCAAAGTCCTGTTTCCCTGAACACAGTAGGAACAAACAAGAGGAAATTTCCTTGTTCAGAAATCCATTCCTGCCTTTTCAATGAGTACTCTTCCAGGAGCGGCAGAAGGTCCATAAAAATGGGGGGGGCCACTGGCTCCCAAACTGTGGTCCCGTCCCCTTGCATTGCCCCTTCCCTCTGAGGCCCCACCCCCTGTCCTCCATTGCTTACCCTTATGGCCAGTAAAAAGTGGGAGGGCCATGGCCCCATAGTCCCCCTTGTTCCCGCACCCCTGACTTTGCCCCCAAAGAAGCTCTATCCCTTAGCTTCCTCCCCGGGGCCAGGCACCACTGCTACTCCCACTATCTGCTGGCTTTTTCCTTGCTTTCTGTTTTTTCTCTCTCTGACTGTCATGCTCCTGCAACGAATCATGGTAGCAGCCCCTCCATTTGCAATCAGTCTCTAGGAAAATCCCTTAGGTCTCATGACTTAGGTTATACTCAGGTCTTTGCCAAGCTCGCCCCTGCCTTGGGTGGTGGCTTCTTTTGTTTCAGCTCTCACCAAACAAAGGGGGCATTTAATTGTTCTCTCATTTAGCCTGCATGAAGGGTGCTTACTATACCTATTGACTTTTACCAGCTCTGTGATTGATGGCTGACATTAATACCTTGCAGCATAACACTACGATACTGCCATAATGAAAAAAATGTAAATGAAATTTGATATTTTTCTAACACGTTTAAAATTCCATCAATACTATAACTGCACATTTGCAGTTTAAAAATCTTTACTTAGTAAATTTATCTCAGTGAGCATATGAGAGACAGTGAGTCAGTCACAGATGTCTCTGCCATAGCCATCTGCGAGCTCTCACTAGAGCCTAGATTTTTATTTATTTGTCTCTTACCTCCATCTCATCCTCTTCTGAAACTGATGATGGACAGACAGTTTCAGCTTTAGCTGTACATATAGTCTTTTTATAGTTGAAACACATTCTGTCTCCTAGGATTACAGATCTTTGAAAGACAGAGATCCATGGCTTGAACTCTAGTGTTACTTTCTGGAGATGGTGAGGATGATAAAGAAAATACATTTTCAAGATAGGCATTGCTTCCATGCATTAGGGCTTCAACTCTTGTGTCTGATATAGGCTAGAGCATACTGCATATAAAACTCCTGGGAGTTGCTTTTCTTGAGGCAGAGATGCTTCAGTGATCAAGCAAAGCAACTGTGTATTTGTTTGACTTGCAAATACTGCTAATTATTCAGTCATTAGTGGAATTCCTCTTGCTAGTTGGAATCAAAACTACTTCTAGAGTATCCTTGTTCAACAAAGATTATCATAATTTATTTGACAATGTAACTCTGTTTATATTATTACCATTTCCCTTAGTGACAAACAGAATCTTATTTCCCCAAACGAAATCAGATTTTTAGGCCCTGAGTCCAATTAATTGTTTTTTGACATTAATTACAATGTTCAGTTGAACAACTGCAAACATAATCTGCTGCCTCCCCTAAGAAACATACAGGGACTAATCAGGACGTTAGAGTTTCTACTAATCTGAACATTCAGAGGAAAATCATTGACAGTAGAAAGGAGCAAATTATTTGAGAAATTATTTTTTTTTCGCTGTTAGTGAACAGACTGCGAAATAATGAAATGATTCGTTGTTTGAAATTGTTTGTAAATGTCTTCAGTTAATAATGCTTGATTTGCATGTTGTTTATATATTTGCAATCTGCACTATGTCTGTCTCTGATTGGATGTAACTAACCAATAGAGCATAAATTGCAAACTTTGCTTTGACCAATCAAATATGCAATTCAAAACTTACTTACCACAAGTATTTTAATGGCCTGACCCTCAGCTGGTGCCTACGAGCAAGTGAATGTATTGGGGTGGGGGAAGAGGGGAGGAGGGAAGGGCGAGGCCACATTACTTATTGTAGCCACACTACAAATCAAAACTGTTTGAATGTCAGCCTTCCGTTGCTTGGGCCATCCTCTGCAGTGGAGTGACTGCGTGCCTGGACCCCCCTTTCCGCTTTCCCTCCTCCCCCACGTTCTTGTGCATCTGGGTGAGGAGGCTATGGCACTTGGGGAGGAGGGTAGGCAGTTATACAGTGGATGCAGTAGTGTGTGCTCTTGTTGCCTTTCCTGCAGCTCCACCAGACACCTGATCATGTCCGTCTGCTCCCAGTTAGCCTCAGCCTCGCCTCCTGCGTCTTCTGATCGCGCTCACTTAATTCTTTCCTGGCCTCTGCCACTGAATGCCTCCATGCATTCAGCTGTGTCCTATCAGTGTGAGAGGAGTGCATGAGCTCAGAAAACATGTCATTGTGAGTGTGTTTTTTTTTTTTTTGCCTTCTAATCTGCGATGACCTCAGGGATGGAGATGATAGGGGGAGCGTAGAAACATTGGCACCTGTAGGGGGATAAAAAGGGGAGTAAAATTTAAGATTTCTGAGAGCAAAAGAGAGACTCTTTCACAGTGAATCAAGCAATTCACAGCAGACAACACATGTGCTTTAGGTACAAGGTCACATTTTGCCTTTTATATTGAGCACCTGCCAGTAGGGTCACACATGGCTGGGCAACAGAATTCGGTTTCCAGGCAGCCATGGTAAGCCAAAGGGTACGCGGGGTTGGCTTCTTCCACCTTCATAACAGTTGGGAATGGTTTCAAACCGCAGAACCCGCCTTTCCCATAGCAAGCAATGCTGGTTGGGTTTGCCATTTAAAAGGAGGGGCTTTGGTTTTGGGGTGGATGTGCAGCACACCCCTCCTCCTACCCCACTGCATGGCTATTCTTTAGGATGATCCCGTCACTCCTCCTCCCACCGTGTGGCTATTCTCAGGGATGATCCCTTTTAGCCAAGCGCAAACAGCCCAGCATGAACGGGGTCCTTTTATTGTTCCCTTACAAAAATTCCCCTATTTCAACCAGGTGATCATGAATCATATCACTCTCCTGAGGCTAACACAGAAAGATAAAGACATAATATTGCTTGAATGCTACCAAAACCCAGGACCCATACACTGCCATGCTTTGTGCTGCAGTGATTTCAGACTACTTGCTAATGGCTTGGTGTGGTAAAATGTCCTACTGTGGAGGAGGAAATAAGGCAGTCCTCCCCAGCAGTGGTGCCAACTTTCTTCGGTGCTGGTGGGTGCCCGTGCCCCGCCCTTTCCCTGCCCGTGGTCCCGCCCGACTCCAACCCATCCCTGCCCCTGGCCCTGCCTCCATTCCAACCCCATCCCCAAAGTCCCTGCCCTAACTCTGCTCCCTCCCTGCCCCTATTGGATCCCTTTCCCAAATTCCACCCCCTGGCCCTGCCTCTTCCCCCAGTGCACAGCATTCCTCCTCCTCCTTCCTCTCCCTCCCTGCCCCGCAAATCAGCTGTGTCGCTGTGCAAGCTCTGGGAGGGAGGAGAAGCAGGAAGCAGTGACGTGCTTGTGGCAGAGGCAGAGGTGAGTTGGAGCAGGGGGATGGGGCAGAGCCACGGGGAGCTGCCAGTAGGTGCTCAGCATCCCCATTTTTTTTCCCATGGGTACTCCGAGGCTGGAGCACCCACTGAGTTGGTGCCTATGCTCCCCAGAAACTTCTGCAAAGGCATTCAGAGTACCTCCTGGAGAGCTTTATGGAGATGTCCCTGGAGGATTCCTGCTCCATCCCCAAACGTTTTAACAGATTTTTCCAGTAGCTGTACTGGCCACGAATGCATCTCAATTCTTCAGGACAAATCAAACATGAAACACAATTGCTTTAAAACCCTGTTGTGTAGTTACAAATGTGCACTCACCAGAGGTGCCTTCTCCGGCTTCAGGGTCTGCGTACACGCCTTGGAAGGGTATTGGCTCCAGGGTGATGAAAAAGTCCTGGCTGCTGGGGAGAATGGATTCTCCACTTGCCTGCTGCGCATTCTCCTTCTTCTCCTCCTCTTCCTCATCCACAAAATCCTCCTCCCTATTGCGTGAGACTGCTCCCTTGCAGATGTCCACAGACAGTGGTGGGGTAGTGGTAGGGTCCCACCCTAGAGTGGCATGCAGCTGATCATAGAAGCGGCATGTATGGAGCTCTGACCTGGAGTGACCGTTTGCCTCCTTTGTCTGTTGGTAGGGTTGTCTGAGCTCCTTAACTTTCATACGGCAGTACTGTGTGTCCCTGTTGTAGCCTCTCTCCACCATGCCCTGTGCGATTTTGGCATCTATATTAGCATTTCTTCTTTTTGATCGGAGTTCGGCCTGCACAGATTCTTCTCCCCGTACAGCAATCAGATCCAGTGTCTCCCGTTCGGTCCATGGTGGAGCGCGTTTGCGATTCTGGGACTGCATGGTCACCTGTGCTCCTGAGGTCGCCATGCTGACCAAACAGGAAATGAAATTCAAAATGTCCTGGGGCTTTTTCTGTGTACGTGGCTAGTGCATCAGAGTTCAAAGTGGTGTCCAGAGCGGTCACATTGGAGCATTCTGGGATAGCTCCTGGACGCCAATTCTGTCGAATTGTGTTTGCACTAACCCAAATTCAACCCAGTAAGTTCAATTTTAGCGCTAATCCCCTCGCCTGGGAGGAGTATAGCAGTTGATTTTAAGAGGCCTTTAGGACGATGGAACGGTGTTGGTTGTGTAGATGGATTGCTTATAAAATCAACCTAACACGGCTAAATTTGACCTAACCTCATAGTGTAGACCATGGCATAGAGAGTACACTTAAAAAGTTTGCTGATGATACCAAGCTGGGAGGGGTTGTAAGTACTTTGGAGGACAGGATTATAATTCAAAATGATCTGGACAAACTGGAGAAATGGTCTGAAGGAAATAGGATGAAATTCAATAGGGACAAATGCAAAGTGCTCCACTTAGGAAGGAACAATCAGTTGGACGCACACAAAATGGGAAATGAGTGCCTAGGAAGGAGCACTGCAGAAAGGGATCTGGGGATCATAGTGGACCACAAGCTAAAGATGAGTCAACAATGTCACACTGTTGCAAAAAAAGCGAACATCATTCTGGGATGTATTAGCAGGAGTGTTTGTAAGCAAGACATGAGAAGTAATTCTTCCGCTCTACTCCGCCTTGATTAGGCCTCAATTGGAGTATTGTGTCCAGGTCTGGGGGCCACATTTCAGGAAAGATGTGGACAAATTGGAGAAAGTCCAGAGAAGAGCAACAAAAATGATTAAATGTCTAGAACACATGATCTATGAGGTAAGACTGAAAAAATTGGGTTTGTTTAGTCTGGAGAAGAGAAGGCTGAGAGGACACATTACAGTTTTCCAGTACCTAAAAGCTTGTTACAAGGAGGAGGGAGAAGAATTGTTCTTAACCTGTGAGGATAGGACAAGAAGCAATGGGCTTAAATTGCAGCAAGGGAGGTTTAGTTTGGACATTAAGAAAAAATTCCTAACTGTCAGGGTGGTTAAGTACTGGAATACATTGCCTATGGAGATTGTGGAATCTCTATCATTGGAGATTTTTAAGAGCAGGTTAGACAAACATCTGTCAGGGATGGTCTAGATAATACTTAGTCCTGCCATGAATGCAGGGGACTGGACTAGACCTCTCGAGGTCCCTGCCAGTCCTATGATTCTGTAAGTCTGTGCAAACCTGGTAAAGTGGTCCATAATGAAAAGGATATACTCATACCCGCTGCTTTTCTCAAAATGAAGAAAGTCAGCTGAGACTAGTTGAAATGGTTCTGTGTTACTAATAGGATATAAAAGAACTTTGGTATATTGGTTCAGTCTCCTCTGTTTCAGGCACTGACAGACCTAAGTTACATAGTGCTCAATATCCTCCTTCATATGAGGCCAAGAAAAATGGTCTCTAGCAGTGTTAATAACTCAGCATGTAGGTGACCCATGTTTTTCTGTAACTCTGCGTAGGAACTTGTCTTTGGTACCTTTCAGGTACTACCAACTTGACTGTGAGTAGTGATTTTTGAGATAAAGAACATCAGTTGACCAAAATGGATCGGGAATTTGATAAGGCCCTAGTCACAGTACTATTTCCTTCCAAGTAGCTCCAAAGACTTATTCCAGGGCAAATTGGCTACCCACTGCCTCTATTACTTCAGGTTCTGAATAGCTCCTTTGTAGTCCTGTTTCTATCTTATGGACCAGACTAAAAAAATGCAGTCCATCCTTCCAATTCAAACCTCCAATATGTTCCGTCACTTTGAAATCCTTCCTTATCAGATGTGCCCACTGTAGAGCTCTTACCACTGTTGTTTCTCGCATTGGGATTGCATTCTCTTTTGTGTCCTTCATGAGAGGTGGATTGGCTATTTGCCATATCCTTGTCTTTTGGTTTAGCAACACAGACGTGCCCTGATCTTCCGAACTGGCAACAGCCTCACTGTATAAGTACTGACTAACGTGCCTGAAGTATTGACCAGGTCTTTCCTATAATCTGCTTTGCTTATTTCCTGAAATATCTGAGAACAAATAACGAGATCTTTTCTCTGTATCTGGTAAAACTGCTTCTTTAGCTGTATGGTTAGATTCTTCCAGCACAGCATCAACCATCTTTGTGTCCTGTGCTCAGTGTATCCATCTGTACCGCTCAGCACTGCAGCTGTTAGCTGTATTACTTTCTAGACTCTGCTGTCTGGAAGGGTTGTTTTTCAGCTTCAGGGACCAGCAGCTCATAAACCCTCCTGGGTGGCTCACCAAATGTGACACACTTCAAACTCAGATTTGGTTCTTTGAAGGCACAGGATTCTTTACTTCAATTGGTAATATGTGAACACCTGTAATACAGAGCACAGAGAATCAGAAGTCTGTCTGGAAGAAGGATCAAACTAAAATGTCTGCTCCTGTACCACAACAACTTCAAACAGTAGAGATACAGAGGGCTTAGAAATTACATCCTTTTGAACACTGTGTGTGTGTGGGGCGGGGGGGAGGGCGGGGGGCAGAGGGGAGTGGTGTCCAAAAAGTTCAACCACTGTGAAAACTTCAGTTAGTAATATAAGATCGCAGCACTCCCTTTTGTGTATGCCTTGCATATGCTTGGAAAAGGACAACAAAACTATCCTTGGTGTCATGGATCCAGAGGTTTGGTGCTACAGCTCCAGTTATGGAACAGTCTGTAGCAGGAACCCCTTCAAGTGTGCCAGACCCCCAAGTGGTCTCAGCTTCCTCCAGGGTAAGCTATGTGCTTCACCACCTCCTTAGACTGGACCTCTGGAAGGGCAGCACTCCTTCATAATATGAGCTCTGTTCAGTGCGTCTGAGACAGACCCTGGATGGACATTCATGCTCTAATGCACCTTGCCAAGCATTTGCAGTGGCACTCGCACAGTGTTGTGAAAACAGTAGTGAATAGTAGTCATCTGGACCATAGCATAGGGCATTCTCAGGGTAGCATAGAGGAATGAAGGTTAAAGCATAGTCCATTCTGGGTAGCCCAGTGTCCAAACAAGCTGCGGGCGACCTGCCAAAGAATTACCTTGATGGGTCGCAGGTTGTCCACCACTGCCGTAGATGATTTTAAAGGTCAAATAATTATTTTAGCATTTCCTTGCCCTGCATTGGACAATCATGCAAAGTTTATAAAGCAGGCTTAAAACTGATAACTGATCAAATTTACTGGAGTGATCAGTTTTCCATTCTATCTTACAAAATAAAACTATAGTCTGAGGTGCAGGAGGCAAAATTATAGTGCAGGAGGATAAAAAAGATAGAAAAAAGTAGCTGTGTTTTAGTGGTTTGTGGGGACAGCTGGAGCGGCTCATGGGTTGGCTGGAGGAGCTGCGCAGTTGGTGGAGTGGAGTGAGTTGTGGTGAAGGCTGAAGCAAAACTCCACGGAGAGGTGGTGCAGTCAGCCCTGGCCCATGTAAGGTGCCCCTTAACACTCTGTGTGCCCCCCCCCCCCCCCATTTCCACCCAGGCTGGGGGGGTAAAACTCTGCAGATAAACTTTTGAACTCGGGGGCTGCACTGACCAGGGATGGAGACTTTTGGGTTGCTGGACTTTGGGGTGATTGGACTTAAGACCCTGAGGGGAAAAGGACATTGCCAAACTTACTTAGTGGGTCTTTTGCTCATGGTTTACGTTATGAATCCTGTTTGTGGTGTTTCCCCAATATGATGCCACATTATTTCCCTCCTTTATTAAAAGGATTTTGCTACGCTCAGACTCTGTTTCTTGCAAGAGGGGAAGTATTGCTTCCTAGAGACACCCGGGGCGGGGTGGTGGTATGTAATTGTCCCAGGTCACTGGGTGGGGGCTCGAGCTGGTTTTGCATTGCATTATTGAAACAGAACCCCTGGATACTGAACCTGGCCCTTGTTGCTACCAACTAAGAGGGGCAGAAGGGTTACATTATAATAGAAGTGTTTGTGATTTTTCTGTAAATGTCTGAGAGGACAAAAAAGATGGGTCTTACAGTGTATCTGAAAGGCTAATTAGGTGCAGGCAGATTGATAGGGGAAGTGAATTCCTGAGTCTGCAGACTACTCCTGTAAAATGCCCTGCCAGCTGCCCTATCTCATCTAAAACCAAGGAAGGGATGAACTCTAGTTTCAGCATTTCCATTGGTTGTTACTGCACAGTTACTGCACAGAGAGGGAGGTGGCTTCTCAAATAACCAAATCCTAGAACACCTAGGGATTTATAGTTTAAAACCAATGTCTTGAATTCCATCTGGAAGATAATGGACAGTGGATCATAGAGCATTGACATTAAGGATTCCAGTGAGAGCTTGTGTCTAATGGAGTAGTGGCACATTCTGTTCTAGCTTTATCTTCTGGCTAATCTTCAGATATACCCCAGTGCACTACAGCAATATAATTTTGATATGACAAAACAAACAACTGTGGCAAGGTTCCATATCTGAAATAAATGGTCACAGACATCTCACTGAGTGTGGATGAAAACAAAATCTGTTGGCCACAGCTGCTATCTGGATATCTAGGTACTACTTAGGCTCTAGAGCAGGGGTTCTCAGGACAAATTATTTGATCGCCACAGAGTGCGGCCACCAACTCTTGCTAGTAGCTGCTCTCATACTTTTTCCTAAAATATGTAATTGGTTTTAGGAAAAACAAATAAATAGGCACATATACATGTCCATATATTGTAATTTACTTATTACTAGCTAGTAAGTCTGTTGTGAAAGTGATATTAACAAACATACAAGTATCACTATTCACAGCAGGCTTACTCAGCCCTGGCAAGCCTGAGGACAAATTAAACTCTGGATGGTGGGGTCAGGGAAGGCAGTGGGGGGACAGAGCCTGAAGCTGCGTGGCTGGAGCCTGGGGCCTGCCCCAGGGCATCCAGACTCCAGGACTGGAGCCCAAAGCCCCACAGCCAGACCCTGCTCCTCCCTCCCCCCCATCCCAGGGCTGAAGGTGGGGAACTCACTGGGTGCCTGCTCCTCCAGTGTTGTGCCTCAAGTGCCTCCAGAGCAGGACAGGGCCCAACCCTGCTGGCAGCCCCAGCAATCAACATCCAGGAGCAAGAGGGAGGGGGAAGGGCTGTTGCTTTACTCCCTCTCCCTAATCATAGCCTAGGAGGCTGTGGCTGTATTTAAGAAA
Organism: Chelonoidis abingdonii; assembly: GCF_003597395.2. Classification (NCBI taxonomy): domain Eukaryota; kingdom Metazoa; phylum Chordata; order Testudines; family Testudinidae; genus Chelonoidis; species Chelonoidis abingdonii. Next base: position 222,631,699 of record NC_133770.1, on the reverse strand, counting down.
CGCTGCTCTAGAGGCTCCAACTACATGAATCTGTGTCATCACATTGATTGTTAGACTCCCTCTGTCTTGCCAATTCCCTTTGTAGCCAACAGTATTCTCTCTGTATTTTTCCAGCCACTTTTAAAACCCCAGAAAGGATGTTCCAATGGATTGAATATGTGATGACACTGCACATTCTGTTCTCCTGTATTAATGGTTGTGTGATGGAACAATTAAGTGTAGATTGCCACGTATTCGCAGGGGCAAAAGAAAATGCAGGCCTGTTATTTACCAGGCTGCACGTGGCAACAGACTATATAGGTAAGAGATGCAAGGAGAGTATGGGTCACGAGGCAAACTGCAGACACACACACAACTAAAATGAATCAATTTAAAATTTTATTGGAG
>NC_133770.1:222620843-222626857 GCF_003597395.2 Chelonoidis abingdonii | reverse complement strand
TTCGCCTCTGATTGGCACAAGCAATGTTTACACCAAATAGGGGAGCAGGTGCCAAAAAGTCTGGCTTTGCCCCCAAAAGGTGAGGTAATGCATATTGTTGTAGAATGGGTCCAATACTGAATGACAAAAGAAGAGGCCAGGGCAATACCGGTATGGCAAGTGATACAGGATGCAGACAGGAACCCATTCTAACATTAAGATATTACTGTAATTTATCATTGGATTGTCATTATTCTAGTCCATTGCTATGCCATCCCAACTGATCTTGTCAGCTCTCACAAACTATAGGATCTGTCCTTGGGCAGTAGCACAGAGCAAAATTTGAATTGTATATTAACACATTGCTAATTTTCTCTGCGTTGGTTGATTAATTACATAAGTCATCCATTCGGGGCAAGAAACAAAGTTACCTGAAATATGCAACCAACCAATGCAAAATTTCCAACCAAATGTATATTTTGATATACAATTTCAATGAATATTGGAGAATTCAAGCTAAAAATGTTCTTTTTCCTAGTGTTCACACCAATGAAGCTCAAGCTCCAGAATGCTCCCTGACGTCAAACACACATGGGTTATGAATAGAGCTGTGTGGATAACTGATATTTTTGATTTACTCACAGTTCTTCCTCCTCCCCTCTTTCTCCCCCCCCAATCAGGTCAACCACAAATTGAAATTATCAAAGCTTTGTGTAAATAAACATTCATTGGGTCAGAGAGAGTGAGGAAGAGAGAGTGTGACTCTCTAGGCTGGTGTTTTAATACAAAATGGAGCAGCTTCAACAGGAGATACTGAGGGAGGCTCACCCGAAAATACCCAATAACTTGGTGGCTAGTGCATTACATCAGAGGGGGGAGACTTGGGTTGAAGTCCCTGCTCCAGATGACTACTCTGGAGTGGGGGCTTGAACCCAGGGCTTACAAAGCTGAAATGAACGTACTGGCCTGAGGCTATGGCAGATAAGTAGGTCACCTCCTTGGTTTTGTGAATGGTGCCTAAGTCTCCTTGTGAAGTTAGCCCCAAAATATCAAAGCATTTCATTTTGGAATTTCAGAAATTTTTCGGTTTTGCAACTGAAATAATTTGCCAAAATTGACATAAATTTATGAAATGTTTCAGTTGTCCCAAATCTGCACTTTTTTTGGTTGAAAAATGTTTAGACCGAAAAATGTGCCCTGCTGTACCTATTAATACAGTCAAAGCAAAAGTTACTTTCTTAATCAAACATTTGCAGAAGAATATCTCCCCAAATATCTTTACTAATTGTCCATTGGCAGAAATTGTATTTTATGCCCATAAAATTTGCCTATATTTTCAACTAGATATTACATTCTTCATTTATTTTTGACCCAAACGAGTGCACCGTCGCTATGCACCATTTAACAGCTACCACTTTCCACTTGATAGGTAGCTGGATTTTAATAACAAGTGAAATTATTTCTATGTTTGCAGTAGGTTTATGGTGTACAAATAATGTGATGTACTATGAAGTTTTATCAGTACAGAAGACCCAATTCTGCTCCCATTTTCACCTGTGCTACTCCCTTGGAAGTTAATGGGAATTGTACATGCATGTTTGAGGGCAGACTTGAGACATTAGGTAGCATATAGATTACACTGATTTACATTGACACAACTAGAGTAATGTAGAATGCCATTGAAGGCTGGGTCTGCACTACAAAATTTTGTTGGCATAGCTATGTCAGTCAGGGATGTGAAAAAATGCACACCTCTGACCAATGGGGCTATGTTGACACAGAAGATCTCCTTGTGTCAGTGTAGCAGGGCAGTAACCCCGGTCCTGTGAAAGGGTTGAAAGCCAGTCCTTGGAGAGGGCTGGGGCTGAGAGCGGGGAAGAAAAGGACTGATTGGGGAAGTAGCCACAGCTGGAGCCACATCCCAATCAGGTCACAGCTGGCCCTATAAAAGCGCTGTGAGCCAGGAACTTGCACACAGAGTCTCTCTCTAGCTGTGGAGCGAGATAGGCCTGGCTGCTTGTGAGTACAGCAGCATAACCAGAGTGGAGCAGGGCAAAGGCCAGAGGAGCTGGGAAGCTTGGGCCTGGAAAACCCCCAGGCTGCAGGCCTTGTTAAACGCTGGAAAGGGTACTGGGATTGCAGAGGTGCAGCCCAGGGTAGGCAAAGGCAGCAGGTCCAAACCCCCCTTGTCAATGATGAGTGGTATAGACTGCAGTCTGCCCCAGTGAGCGGGGGCTAGATGGTGACTGGCAGTAGCCACTGAAGCGAGGTGGGGATAGATGGTTAGGGGGGAGGTGGGGAGACCCAGAGAGTGGGGGTACTGCCAGGGGGCAGCACCCAAGGTGAAGGCACACGGGTCCTAAGGCAGGCAGGACATCAGCCAACAGAGGGCGCTCTGGAACTGGAAGGCTAATTCCCTGGATGACCAGCAGGAGGTGCCACGCCAGTGAGTTATTGCCTTGCTACAGTCAGTATAAGTTACATCTTCACTAGGGGAGTCTTCAGGTATAGCTATACCAGTATAGCTGTAGTGGCAAAGCCTTCCCACTGTAAACTAGCCCTAAGTAATGCTCAGTTTCTTTCTTCTTGTTACTCCCATAGGTTAAGATCATGTGTCAAGTTTTCTAAACAGTTTATCATTTTTGTTGCTCTCCTCTGGACTGTCTCTATTTTGTCCACATCTTTCCTAAAGTCTAGTGCTTCAGAACTGGACACAATACTCCAGTGGAGGCCTCCCCAGTGCCAAACAGAGCTGGACAATAACCTCCTATATCTTACATATGACACTCCTGTTAAAAATCCCAGACTATTAACCATTTTTGCAACTGCTTCACATTGTTGACTCATTTTCAATTTGTGATCCATCATAACTCCCAGATCCTTTTCAGCACTACTACCACCTATTCCCCATTGTGAAGTTGTACACTTAATTTTTCTTTCCCAAGTGAAGTACTTTGTACTTCTGTTTATTAAATTTCATTTTGTTGAGTTCAGACCAATTCTCTAATTTAAGGTTATTTTGAATTCTAATCCTGCCCTCCAAAGTGATTGTGACCCTTCCCAGCTTGGTGTCATCTGAATTTTATAAGCATACTCTCCACTCTATTATCCAAGTGATTTAATTAAAATATTGACTAGTAACGGGCCCTGGACTGGCCGCTGTGGGACACACTAGATGCACCCTCCCAGTTTGACAGTAAATCACTGATAGTTACATTTTAGGCGTGGTCAGTCAACCAATTGTGCACCTATCTTCTAGTAATTCTATCTAGACCTTATTTCCCTAGTTTGCTTATGAGAATGTCATGAGAGACTGTGTTGAGAGCCTTACTAAAATCAAGATATGCCGTGTTTATTCCTTCCCCCATCCACTAGGCCAAGAATCCTTTCAAAGAAGGAAATTAAGTTGGTTTGGCAAGATTAGTTTTTAACAAATCCATACTGGTTATTACTTATAACCCTATTATCCTCTAGGTCAGTGGTCTCCAAAGTGGGGTGCACGCACGCCAGGGGGTGCGCAGGAGGATTCTTTGGAGTGCACGGCAGTTTGGGTGGCTTTTTTTTAATTTTAATTTTTTTTTGCTTTGGCAGTTCAGGCGGGAGTCTGAGCACCTTATTTATTTATTTTTTTTGGCTTGGGGCGGCAAAAATGGTAGATCTGACCCTGCGGCGCGGCAGGGGTGTGTGCTCAAAAATTTTTTATTGATAGGGGTGCGCAATCAAAAAAGTTTGGAGACCACTGCTCTAGGTGACTACAAACCGATTTTTTAAATTTGTTCAATATTTCCAGGTACCAGAGTTAGGCTGACTGGTCTATAATTACCGTAGTCGTCTTTGTTCCCCTTCTTTTGAGGGCACTCACATTCTACAGTAATGGACGCTAGTAAATCTTAGAATCAGGCTTCTGCTGTGACTAGTCACTGCTGCAGTTGATGGTTAATGAGTGATTTATTAAAAATAAACTGAATAAAATTCAAATTTCACTTTCTATTGACTTAATTCTGTTTCAGAGGACATTCCTACCAGTAAATGCATTTGCTAATAAAGCTAATGAAAATAGACAACTAAGAGGCATGATTGCCATTGGAAGTAAAGATCCAGACCTTTAGGTGGTCTGAATTAGTGTAACTCCTTTGATTTTTAGTGAAACTACATTTGTTTGTACCAGCTGAGGATCTAACAGTTTGCTTAAAAAGAATCCATGGAATAGTGAAACTTAACTGAATTTGAATAAAGTCTATTCTTAAGAAAATATGAAGTGAAGACAGGCCAACTGAATGTACATTACCTCTACCTACAACATTGCAGGAGTGAAGCAGTCTGTAACCTTATTACTAAATGCGTGTGTCAGCAGAGTCAGGATGAGCTCTACCCTGTCATCTGGTAGTGAATTGTGGGAAGTGTGGAAAGAATTTCAGAAAGTGTGGAATCTCTGGTATTTGCATGGGCACGCCCAGCATAGCCCAAGGCAACCTGGGATGGTTATTTTGACAGCTCTGGGGGACCCCCAATTTCTTTGTTTTGGGCAGTGAGATAATATAATGTATTGTCCCCAATTATGTGAATGAGAACTACCGAGACTGCTTTATGACAAGAGATGTCTAATAATAAATTAAGGACAGCTGCTAGAAAGGGACACACATGGGTTCAAACCCAGTGAAGAGAGAGACGATTGGGGGACCTGGTGTGTACCTGATGGTACCTTCGCGACTCCCTCCTGTTTCTGCGCAGAATGGCTCTGGACCCACCCCACTAGCATATTCTTGGCGATCAACATTCCCTAGACTTCTCCTGCTATCTCTACCACTGTTGAACATCTAACACGAGTCGTTACAGGATACTAGTAGAATTTAATTGACTTCCATTAGAAGATATCCATTACTAGAGAAGGGCGCTGGGCTTAAGGAGACAAGAAATTCATAGAAGTTGGCTGCAAATGGAGCAGCAACGCATTCAAGAAGGGTGCCATGTCCTCCCTATCCTTATATTTGAGATCGGCGCTCCGAATATCGCTGGAAGAGAGAGTTGAAACGATCACTACAAGAGGTGGAATTACTTTGTGAGCTGAGAGCACAAGTGCTGTGCTAACTAGATAGGTGGAGAGAGCCTGACAAGACCTTATCACTAAGTGGCGGACAACGAGCGAGCAGTTTGCAGCCATGTTGGAGGCAGCGCGCATGGAACAGTGTGAGGCACGGAAAGAGTAGATGGAAGGTGATGAGTGGGCTGCGGAGGACTTTTAGGGTGGCTGGAGCTATTATGGCCACCACTCAGTAAGAGGGAGGTAATGGGTCTGAAGGAAGCCAGGGGCAAATTAACAGACTGGTGAGGGTTGTGGAAACAGCTGGTCGTAGGTGAAGGGGCAGGAGAGAGGGGAGGATAGGACCGATACAAAAAGAGTTAATAAAAGCACCAATCCAATCAGAACAACATGTAGATTTATACGAACGTCGACCGATAGGCCATGATCATTGTGCATCAGGTAACTTGTAAGATATAATGGAGCTGACGGCAGCCTTTTCCCCTTCTATCAATGTTTCTTCCCTCCTGATTGTGGCTTCTTGACGTAAAAATAAACTAAAAGGGTTCATCTGGGCTCTCGCCCTGTCTGTGAATCTGTCATAAGTATAGTAGTGCCTAAGGGCAATTTCTACCTCCACATCCCTTAGATAATAGCAGGGATAATGATCTAGTGCATCGACTAGCAAAGTTGTTGTTGCACATGGTTTGATCTATGCGCATGTGAAAGGTCAGAAAAAACAAGGTACAAACATCATCTTAACCAAATGGTCTAAGTAGGGTCTGTACCTTGCATCTGTGATCTGAAGCCAATCACTTGAATACACGTGTAAACCCTTCTGCCCCTCTGATTGGCAGCAACAAGGCCAGGTTCAGTATCAAGGGTTTCCGTTTCAGTAACCAATGCACAACTGGCTCAAGCCCCCACCCACGCGATACCTTGGGACACTTACACTACCACACCCCCGTGGCGCCTTCTAGGAGGCAATACTTCCCTCGTCCCGCAACCACGGAGT
>NC_133770.1:222600649-222620818 GCF_003597395.2 Chelonoidis abingdonii | reverse complement strand
TACTCCCCCTCCAGCCTGGGTGAACATGGGGGCAGGGGCCCACAGGATGGTGGCCCCCTACAGAGCTGGTAAGTGGCCACCTACACTGGGCCAAGACTCAACTGCTCCGCCTCTCTGTGGAGTTTCTGACTCAGCAGCCTTCACGACCACGACAGCTCACACTCACCCAGCTGCACGCATCCCTTTACAGGCCAATCCCATGAGGCCACTCCACCGCGTCCCCAAACCGCTCCACTCCACTCCGCTCACTGTCCATGGGCTGCTTCCAACAATGCTGCAAACTGCTCCGCTCTGCCAGCCAGCTTAGTGGATAGTGTCTTATGCAGGCTCCCCTACTAGTTAGAAAGCACTTAGTGACTCATCTAGTAAGCTCACTGTTTAGTGATTTCCTTAGGATTTCAGCTCATAGTAGGGGAGCCTCTGGTTGCCTGGGAATCCTATTGTGGCCTCACACATGAATTTGCCTGAGGATCAAGAGTCCTTATGAGGGATGGACTGTCCTAATGGAATCAAAAGAGCTCTACACTCTTTAACAGTGGAGAGCAGGAGATCGCATAATGGGCTGTCTCCAGGCCCCCTAAACAGGGGCCCTCATACCAGTCAGGTACATAACAACCAGTCCCCAATCTCTCTCTCTGTCACTGGTTTGGAACCCATTCCCCTTGTCCTAGCAAGTGTCACTTATACGTTATATTGAGAACACTGTTCGGCAGTACAAACAGTCATCGAGTAGTATTTCTTCGAGTCGAGCATATTGGGTGAGCCAAACACTATTCATTTTAGCCTGCCCTAAATGTAGACAAAGAACATTGAGAGGGCGGCATCCAGACGTCAAAAAACCAAGTCCAGCAGGTAGATGCTTAGATATGCATGGGCCGTGTCCATATGACACAATTACCCAGCAAGATTCCACACTGTTCTAGAAAACTCTCTCCACACTTACCCACAATTTCACTACGAAATAGACAGGGTAAGAGCATCCACTTCCGTGACTCGGCTGACTATCATCGCATTTTAGTAATAAAGAAAAGTTATCAGACGCTTCATCCTGCAAATGGTGTAAGATAAGCAAGGGCGATAATGTAACATTCAGTTGGCCTGTCTCACTTTCAATCTTCTCTTAAGAATGACGTTATTCAATCACGTCAAGTTTCTACTAATTCCTATGGATTCTTTTTAAGCATAACTGCTTAGATACCAGCTGGTACAAACAAATGTAGTTTCACTAAAAATCAAAGGATTACACATAATCAAACCAGCCCCACCCCCCCGCCCCACCCCCGACAGATCACACCGCCCCCGCCCAAGAGGGGGTGCCCTACACACGCGCGGCCCACTCGCCCCCCTGGCACCATCCCTCCGTGATAGGAGGGAGGGGGAGGGAGGGGAGGGGAGGGGGGTGGGTAGATCGTGGGGGAGGGCGAGGGGGGGGTCGCCGGGTGCGGGGTGCAGGGTGGCGGGGGTGGTGGTGAGAGAGGCAGAGGGAGGGAAGGAGGTGGTGGGGTGGTGAGGAGGGGGGAGGTGAAAAAGAACACAGATATATGCCCACTGGATCGACCAATAGTCCCATCTGGCCAGTCACTCTCCGCCTCCTTTGCGACCACGCCCGCACTACGCTCCCGTCATATGATTTTGCTTTTACTCCCAATGGCAACAGCCTCTTAGTTGTCTATTTTCATTAGCTTTATAGCAAAATGCATTTACTGGTAGGAATGTCCCTGACAGAATTAAGTCAATAAAAGGAAATTGAATTTATTCAGTTTTATTTTTAAATAAATCACTCATTAAACCATCAACTGCAGCAGTGACTAGTCACAGCAGAAAAGCCCCCCCCCCTGATTCTAAGCTTTCTACAAGCGGACGATATACTGTAGAATGGTGAGCCATCAGAATGGAGAGAAGGAACAAGACGAAATACGGTAATTATAGGAACCCAGTCACCTAACTCTGGTACTGGAATATTGAACAAATTAAAAATCGTTGTAGGCACCTAGAGCAGTGAGTACTCACAAAACTTTTTTGATTGCGCAGCCACTATCATAAAAAATTTTTGAGCACACAACCCCTCACGCGCCGCACCGGGCAGATCTCCATTTTTGCCGCCCCTCAGCACTAAAAAAGAGTAAATGAATATGTAAAGGTGCTCGTTCACGACCCCGCTGAACTGCAGAACGCAAAAAAAAAATTAAAAATTAAAAAAGTCCACCCAAACTGCCGGCTGCACTCCAACAGAATCCGTCCTGCGCACCCCCTGGCGTGCGTGGCCACCCCGCACTTGGAAGAACCATGACCTAGAGGTTATCTGGGACATAGAGGTTAGTATACCTAAAATCAATTAATGGGATTTGTTAATAACTATCTTTGCAGACACAAACTTAAAGTTCCTTCTTTGAAAGGATTCTTGGCCTAGGTGGATGGGGGAAGGAATAAACACGGCATAGTCATGATTTAGCAAGGCATCTCAATCCAGTCTCCCATGAACATTCTCTCAAACACACTAGGAAATAAGGTCCTAATTGACATTACTAGAAGATAAGGTGACCAAAATGGCGTTATGAACTACCTAGCCTAAGAGATGGGAGCTATCACAGTGATTTTACTGTATCAAACTGGGAGGGTGCATCTAGTGAGTCCCACGACGGCCAGCTCCGCAAGGGCCTCGTTACTAGTCCAATATCTTAATTAAATCAACTTGGAAATAGAGTGAAGTATGCTTAAAATTCAGATGACACCAAGCTGGAAGGGTCACAATCACTTTGGAGGGCAGGATAGAATTCAAATAACCTTAAATTAGAGAAATTGGTCTGAACTCAACAAAAAATTTAATTACAGAAGTACAAAGTACTTCACTTGGGAAAGGAAAAAAATTAAGTGTAACAACTTCACAATGGGGATAGGTGGTAGTAGTGCTGAAAGGATTCTGGGAGTTATGATGGATCACAAATTGAAAATGAGTTCAACAATGTGGAAGCAGTTGCAAAATGGTTAATAGTCTGGATTTTTAACAGAGGATGCCTATGTAAAAAATTAGGAGGTTATTGTCCAGCTCTGTTTTGGCACGGGAGGCCCCACTGGAGTATTGTGTCCAGTTCTGAAGCCACGAGACTTTAGAAAGAATGTTGGAAAATAGAGACAGTCCAGAGGAAAGCAACAAAAAAGAAACTGTGTAGAAAACTTGACACATGATCTTAACCTAGTGGGAGTAACAAGAGAAAGAAACTGAGGCATTTACTTAGGGCTAGTTACAGTGGGAAAGGCTTTTGCCACTGACAGCTAACTGGTACGTATACCTGAAGACTCCCCTAAGTGAAGTGTAACTATACTGAACTGTAGCAAGGCAATAACTCACTGGCGGTGGCACCCTCCTGCTGGTCATTCCAGGGAATTAGCCTTCCATTCCAGAGCGCCCTCTGTTGCTGATGTCCTGCTGCCTTAGGACCCGTGTGCCTCACCTTGGGTGCTGCCCCTGGCAGTACCCCCACTCTCTGGGTCTCCTCACCTCCCCCCTAACACCTATCCCCCACCTCGCTTCGTGCTTCTGCCAGTCACCATCTAGCCCCCGCTCACTGGGGCGACTGCATCTATACCACTCATAATTGACAAGGGGGTTGGACCTGCTGCCTGCCTACCCTGGCTGCACCTCTGCAATCCCAGTACCCTCCAGGTTAACAAGGCCTGCAGCCTGGGTTTCAAGCCCAAGCTTAACCAGCCGCCTCTGGCCTTGCCCTGCTCCACTCTGGTTATTCTGCTGTACTCACAGCAGCAGGCCTATCTCGCTCACCTAAGAGAGACTCCGTGTGTGCAAGTTCTGGTCACAGCGCTTGTAGGGCCAGCTGTGACCTGATTGGGATGTGGCTCAGCGTGGCTACTTCCCAAGTCAGTCCTTTTCTTCCGCTCTCAGCCCCAGCCTTCCAAGGACTGCTTTCAGCCCTTTCACAGGACCGGGGTACAGCCCTGCTACAACACTGACACATAGGAGATCTTCTGTTCCACATAAGCACCATTGGTCAGAGGTGGCTGCAAATTTTTCACATCCCTGACTGACAATAGCTATGCCCAAACAAAATTTTGTAGTGCAAGACGCAGCCTTCAAATGGCATTCTCATTCTCTAGTTGGTCAATGTAAAATCAAGTGTAATCTATATGCTTCCTATGTCTCAAAGTCTGCCCTCAAACATGCAGTAAATTCCCATTACTTCCAAGGGAGTACACAGGTGAAAATGGGAGCAGAATTGGGTCCTGTACTGTAAAAACTTCATAGTACATCAACATTTTGTACACCATAAACCTACTGCAAACATAGAAAATTTCACTTGTATTAAAATCCAGCTACTATCAAGTGGAAAGTGGTAAGCTGTTAAATGGTGCATAGCCGGACGGTGCACTCGTTGGGGTCAAAAATAAATGATAGAATGTAAATCTAGTTGAAAATATAGCAAATTTTATGGGCATAGAAAACAATTTTGCAATGGACAATTAGTAAAGATATTTGGGAGATTTCTTCTGCAAAATGTTTATTAAGAAAGTAACTTTTGCTTTGGACTGTATAATAGGTAACAGCAGGGCAACATTTTTTCGGTCTAAACATTTTTCACCCAAAAAAAGTGGCAGATTTGGGGAACAATGAAAACATTCATAACATTTATGTCAATTTTGGCAATTATTTCAGTTGCAAACCGAAAAATTTCCGGAAATCCTAAAAAGAATGCTTTGATATTTTGGGGCTAAACCTTCACAAGGAACTTAGGCACCATTCACAAACCAAAGAGGTGACCTACGTACTGCCATAAGCCTCAGGCCATTTACGTCATTTCAGCTTTGTAAGCCCTGTTCAAGCCCCCACTCCAAGGAGCATCTGGACGGGACGTCAACCCAAGTCTCCCCCTCTGATAATGCCAGCGACCAGTTATTGGGGTATTTTTGGGTGAGCCTCCTCAGCTAATCTCCTGTTGAAGATGCTCCATTTTTGATAAAAACACAGCCTAGAGATCACACTCTCTCTTCCTCACTCTCTCTGACCTCAATAATGTTTATTTACACAAGCTTGATAATTTCATTTGGGGTTGACTGAAATTGGGGGGGGAGAAAGAGGGGAGAGAAGAACTTGAGTAATCAAAATATCAGTTATCCAACACAACGCTTATTCAATAAACCATGTTTTTGACGTCAGGGAGCATTCTGGAGCTTGAGCTCATTGGTGTGAAACACTAGGAAAAAGAACATTTTTCGCTTGAATCTCCATATTCATTTGAAATTGCTAATCAAAATATACATTTGGGTTGGAATTTTTGGCATTGGTTGGTTGCATATTTCAGTAACTTTGGTTTCTGCCCCGAATGGATGACTTAATGTAATTAATCAACAACGCAGAGAAAATTAGCAATGTGTTAATATACAATTCAATTTTGCTCTGGTGCACTGCCCAAGGACAGATCCTAATGTTTTGAGCAGCTGACCAAGATCATTGGGATGGCAAAATAGCAATGGACTTAGAAAATAATGACATCCAATGATAAATTCAGTAATATCTTAATAGAATGGTTCCTGTCTGCATCGTATCACTGCCATACCGGTATTGCCCTGGCCCTTCTCTTTTGTCATTCAGTATTGGACCCATTCACCAATATGCATTACCCTCACCTTTGGGGGCGAAGCCAGACCTTTGGCACCTGCTTCCTATTTGGTGTAACATTGCTTGTGCCAATAAGCCGAACACCCACAGGTTTGGGCCCCGTCCCCTATGACACTTCTGTGATTCATAAGTGAGTACTTCTGGGGTTGCCCTGCCATGTGCAGGCGAGAGAGGAGAAAATGTGTCCCGTGTATCCGGTATCCCGTGTATGCCGTAACCGAAGCCTGATCACCTTCGAAGCTCTCCTCAGCTACGTGTTTAACAGAGCTTCTACGTTTGCCGGTCCGGTGATGTTGTGGTTTTAATTTGTAAGTATCAGTTTATACTAAATTGCTGAACAGTTTGTAAATATTGTTAGTAGATATTTTAGGCATGTGGTGTTTTAGGTTTTGGTTAGCCTCTATAGATCATCATAAGCTGCTCCTTTCCTGTAACTTCTCCAATAAAATTTTAAATTGATTCATTTAGTTGTGTGTTGTATGCAGTTTGCCTCGTGACCATACTCTCCTTGCAATCTCTTACCTATTAACAAGTCAGATGAGCCTTACCCTGAAATCTGTGGTGAAGTATGGGGAAGTGTGGAATAGATGTCTGGAAATGCAAATCCAAATATTGCATAGGCTCGCCTAACCATCCCAGACTGCCGAAGCTGTGGGTGCTTTGTGACAGAAATGACTCAACCTCAGTTGGGTGGTACTTGCAAACAAGGGACATGGGTTCAAACCTGTGAAGAGAGAGAGGTTGGGACAGGTATTGTGCCTGGTGGTGCAGGCTCCCTTGTGGAGCTAGAATCATCATGTTTGCACCGCCTCCTCATCTCCACTGGTGGAATGTCCAGAGTTGATTTTTTATTCCCTTAAGACTCTGATACAGGTTGCTGAGCTGAACTCACTTTTGGGCTAATGGTGCAATAGCACGGGCTCCCCTACTATGTGCTGAGATCACAAAGAGCGAAATCCACAAAAGAGCTGAAATAGACTGAGCTGGAGCACTGAGTACTGTGCTAAGACTAGTGGGGAGCCTGAAAAGCTAATACTGTGGAACGAGCCAGCTGGCGGAGTGGAGCGTTTAGGGAGCGGAGCGGACCACGGACAGATGGTGGAATGGAGCGCGCTGGCAGAGCGGAGTACTGTGGGCGTGTGGGGAGCAGCCCACAGAGCGAGGGACGAGCAGTTTGCTGGACAACTGGAGCAGCTCACGAGGCAGCTGGTGGAGCAGAGCAGTTTGGTGAGGACGCCCGGGAGAGCAGAGTGGAGCGGCCGTAAGGGCGGAGCAGTTTCTGGAGAAGGCGGAAGCAGAACCCACGGAAGAGCAGGGCAGTTGGGCCCTGGACCACTGTAAGGTGCCTTCACCCCAGGCGGGGGAGGGACCTCGACAGATAACTCTGTGAATTCTGTGGTGGCATGACCAGAGACTTTTGGGTGTTTGGACTTGGAGTGATTGGACTTAAAAGACCTCTAAGGGAAAAGACATGCAAATGTAACTTGGGGGGTGGTTATGGTTTGTTTATAACTCTGTTTGTGGTATTTCTCCAATGGGCATGCCGCATTGTTTCCTTCCTTTATTAAAAGATTTCGCACACTCAGACTCCGTGCTTGCAGAGGGAAGTATTGCTCCTAAGGTGCCCAGGGGTTGGTGTTAAGTGTCTCAGGTCACTGGTGGCGGGCTCGAGCGGTATGCTTGTGTTATGAAACGGAACCGCTGATATGAACCGGCCCTTGTTGCTGCCACTCAGAGGGGCAGAAGGGTTACACCTATATAGTCTGTTGCCACGTGCAGCCTGGTAAATAACGGCCTGCATTTTCTTTTGCCCCCTGGAATACGTGGCAATCACATGCGGTACAAACAGGAGGTAAAACTTTGCAGATAAACTTTTGAACTCTGGGGTGCCACTGACCAGAGACTTTTGGGTTGTTGGACTTCGGGGTGATTGGACTTAAGACCCTATGGGGGAAAGGACATTGCCAAACATACTTGGAGGTGGGTTTTTTGCTTATGGTTTGTGTTATAATCCTGTTTGTGGTGTTTCTCCAATGTGATGCCGCATTGTTTCCCTCCTTTATTAAAAGGATTTTGCTACACTCAGACTCCGTGGTTGCGAGAGGGGAAGTATTGCCTCCTAGAGGCGCCACGGGGGGTGTGGTATGTAAGTGTCCCAGGTCACTGGGTGGGGGCTTGAGCCAGTTGTGCATTGTGTTACTGAAACGAAACCCCTGGATACTGAACCTGGCCCTTGTTGCTGCCAACTCAGAGGGGCAGAAGGGTTACACGTGTATTCAGTGATTGGCTCAGATCCAGAATGTCAAGTACAGACCCTACTTAGACCATTTGTTAAGATGATGTTTGTACCTTGTTTTTTCTGACCTTTCACATGCTGCACTAAGATCAAATGTGCAAAATTGCATGAACTACATCATTTCCTGCTATTATGCTAAGGGATGTGGGGTGAAATTGCCCTTAGGGCACTTAATCATATGACAATTACAGAACGGGGAGAGCAATGAACCTTTATTTTTTTTATCAAGAAGCACAATCAGAGAAACTTGAGAAGGGGAAAAGGCTGCCAGTAGCAATTATATCTACAATTACCTATGGCAATGACTCATGGCCAGGCTTAGGGAATGTTGCTTTACTTTTGTCAGTCTATTTGTGTAGCAACTGTAATTTGTCTCATCTACTGAGGAAAAGCTCCAGCTAAACCTACCAGCCCCATCATCCACATTGCAGTGGCTTCCATAGGCCATGAAAATAGGAAGAGACATGACTTTCTTAAGTCCTCAATAGTCTATTTCTTACCGGTCTATATAGTATCACTTAGAGATGTGTAGATGCTGCAGTTAGGGTGACCAGATAGCAAGTGTGAAAAATCGAGACAGAGGGTGAGGGGTAATAGGAGCCTATATAAAAAAAAGCCCCAAATATCAAGATTGTCCCTATAAAATTGGGACATCTGGTCAAGCATCTCTTTATGTTCAATGAACTGCAGCTTATTTGCCCCAAGGGCCCTGTAGCCTTCAGCCACTCCTCTCCCCACCGAAGGCTAAGGAAGGCTCAGCAATTCCTCTGGCTGCACTGAGACCAATGGAAGTTGAGAGCCTAAATACCTTTTGAAGATGTGGCCCTTGGTAACCTCCTCCCCAGGCTTCCTGTCAGCATTCAGTGATGGCTGTCTCTAGCATGTCCTTCTAGGGCTTCTTCGTTGTGGGCTTCTGTAATCACATGCGATAAATAGATTTATAAGAATTAGATTTTTATTGGTAATATTTCTATTGATGATGATAGAAATTTACAGATAATCAAAGTAAGAAAACTACTTTTGGAGCACTTATTAGAGTTTGATTTAAGGATATTTACGTAGTATATATTTGACGTGAACATGACAATTTGTAGTTTAATGGTTATAATGCTTTCTCCTTTTGCATCTCAATGTTTGTCTTTAAACAATGATCTGACTCCCCCCCCTCAATAATTTCCCACAGTCATAAAATTTTACATCGATAAAATTGGAAAAAATGGTTAAAATAAACTGATATTATCCATTGAAATTATATACAAAAATAAAATTCTGCCAAGCCTAGCTATAAAGTTGTTCTTGGGGACAAGATGCGTTCTCAGTAGGGCAGTGGGAACTGGGAAAACACTAGTGGATGCACTGCTAGCTAGCCTGACTCGAGGCAGGAGCAGAAGTGCTCCGTAGTCCCTAACGTATTAGCTAGAGAACCCCTGGCAAGATACAAGTGGCTCAAGTTCACCCATTGGAACATGATTCCAAATTCTTCTTGTGCGTTGCAAGCAGTTCACTATTTTCTCTAATTTATTTGTTGTTGAATATTCATAGATTCATAGACTGTAGGACTGGAAGGGACCTTGAGAGGTCATCGAGTCCAGTCCCCTGTCCTCATTGCAGGACCAAATACTGTCTAGACCATCCCTGATAGACATTTATCTAACCTACTCTTAAATATCTCCAGAGATGCAGATTCCACAACCTCCCTAGGCAGTTTATTCCAGTGTTTAACCACCCTGACAGTTAGGAACTTTTTCCTAATGTCCAACCTAAATCTCCCTTGCTGCAGTTTAAGCCCATTGCTTCTTGTTCTATCCTTAGAGGCTAAGATGAACAAGTTTTCTCCCACCTCCTTGTGACACCTTTTAAGATACCTGAAACTGCTTATCATGTTCCCCTCTCAGTCTTTCTTTTTCCAAAACTAAAAAACCCAATCTTCAGCCTTCCTTCATAGGTCATGGTCTCTAGACCTTTAATCATTCTTGTTGCTCTTCTCTGGACCCTCTCCAATTTCTCCACATTTTTCTTGAAATGCGGTGCCGAACAGACACAATACTCCAGCTGAGGCCACTGACCCAGTGCAGAGAGTAGAGAGCGGAAGAATGACTTCTCGTGTTCTTGCTCACAACACAACCGGTTAATTGCATCCAGGATGTCCCTTTGCTTTTTTGAACAGCATCACACTGTTGACTCATATTTAGCTTGTTGTCCACTATAACCCTAGTCTCTTTCTGCCATACTTCCTTCCTAGACAGTCCTTCCCATTCTGTATGCGTGGAAACTGATTTTCTTCCTAAGTTGAGCACTTTGCATTTGTTTT
Organism: Chelonoidis abingdonii; assembly: GCF_003597395.2. Classification (NCBI taxonomy): domain Eukaryota; kingdom Metazoa; phylum Chordata; order Testudines; family Testudinidae; genus Chelonoidis; species Chelonoidis abingdonii. Next base: position 222,610,579 of record NC_133770.1, on the reverse strand, counting down.
GTAAACTTCATCCTGTTACCTCAGACCATTTTCTCCAATTTGTCCAGATCATTTTGAACTTTGACCCTATCCTCCAAAGCAGTTGCAGTCCCTCCCAGTTTGGTATCATCTGCAAACTTAATAAGCGTACTTTCTATGCCAATATCTGAGTCGTTGATGAAGATATTGAACAGAGCCGGTCCCAAAACAGACCCGTGCGGAACCCCACTTGTTATACCTTTCCAGCAGGATTGGGAGCCATTAATAACTACTCTCTGAGTATGGTTTTCCAGCCATTTATGCACCCACCTTATAGTATCCCCATCTAAGTTGCATCATTTGCTGAAGAATTTCTTGAGGGCAAATTCAGAGGTGTTCTATAAAATCTCTTGCAGTCAGAGTCCCTTAGATTTACTTAAGTGCTCTCTCTGAAGTGTAAGGGAATCCAAGCTGGTGTAATTTAAGAACCAACCAGCCAGAAAAAAGTGTAAATTAAAGTAGGAATGTCCTGCTTTAATTTCACCTTTTTATGCTATCCTGTTTGTGGCCAAAAGAGAGGAGTAGAGCAATTAGACTTCTTTACACACAGACTCAATGGGACAAATTCAGAAATGAGTATGTATGTGCAGGATGGGTAAAATGACTTACTTGTTGGTAAGTGGATGTGAACCTAAGTGAGTCAAAGCATGTAATAAATAACTTCAGAGAGTATATTGATGTACCATACATTTTGAAGAGGTGGGGGAGAAGTGTAAATTATACCTATATTAGACCTCTATATTTTCTTAATTATCAGAGGGGTAGCCGTGTTAGTCTGGCTCTGTAAAAGCAGCAAAGAGTCCTGTGGCACCTTATAGACTAACAGATGTATTGGAGCATGAGCTTTCGTGGGTGCATCCGATGAAGTGAGTATTCACCCATGAAAGCTCATGCTCCAATATGTCTTTTAGTCTATAAGCTGCCACGGAACTCTTTGCTGCTTTTATATTTTCTTAGGCTCACTTAAGGTCTGATTCAGCTCCCATTGAATTTAAGATTTTCTTCCATGGTTCTTGGCCCTTTTTGCCTCCTATCTTCGGAAAGTGCTGAACAGTCACTCTGTGAAATTCAGCCCCCTTTTAATGTGTCTCAAGTTGAGCATCCAAAAATCGAGGCATACAGAGTCACAAGACATTTTTTGGAAAATCTTGATGTATTCATGTTCTAATGAGTCAAAGGGACACTATTCAAGGTTTCAGAAACTAACCTTCCTCAGCAACAACCCCATGCAACATCTCTGATCTTCAAACTTGTCATTGCAAACTCTGGAAAAATCAAACCAACTCCCCCCAACAAATAGCTTCTTGCTAGTCTCGCAGAAAGCCAACAGAGAGATTCTCAGATGCTGAATTCCCATTTTCTTGTTTTTCAGATGGGTTCCTATCTTGTTAATGCAACCTTGTTAATGCAATTCCAGTCCAAAATAACAGAAGGGGCAGATATTATTGTTGGAATGATTTATACAGTGTTTGGTAAGTATGCTTTCATGGTAAGTATGTTTTGGAGCTTTACCTGAGTTGTTTCATGATTATTATTTCACATTCCAAAGGTTTGATGAGAATGTAGAGGGTCTGAAAATGGAGTTAATTACTGACACGGGTTACTTCAAAGTTTTAATAACAACAAAATAAAAGAATAGATTGACCTAATTACAACTTCCATAACATTAATTAGTGACATATTTTTCATCAAAAATAAAGTACCTATTCAGTTTTAATCTACTCTAATAGTTTGACAATAATGACAGTGTTAACTTTGGAAGCCATTAAATATTTTTAAGAATGATTTACTGCAAAATGTTGTGTGGTTGGTTCAACTTATACCAGCTGAGGTTCTGGTTAGCACTGTTTTGTATTTCTGGTTATGGTATTAACATTGAATCCTTAAATCCCAATCCAGCATCAAAATCTAGTAGTGCAAACCCCTGTATGCATGAAGAATCCCAGGAAAGTCAGTGAGATTCCTCGTGGGCACAGTGGCCCATGAAAGTAGATCCAGATGCAAGTTTAGAGCCTTAAACACGAGCAATGAAGCCAAGTTACTCCTGGAACTGTAACACTGAATTTCTCTGCATCTAAAATCCTCAGTCATTGACTTCACTAGATTTGACCCCAGTTATACCATTGGTGAATATGGTCTTATGAATTCTTTATGGGTAAGAAACAAAATGCATATTCCAGCTGAGAAAAAGCCAGATCCTTGGCAGTAGCTGAACTGCATACAGCACAAATTGCATGGAGATAGTGGAGAAAGTGCCTTAAAATCACTCTTTCAATACCTTATACTGCTCATATTGTATGCTGGGCCAGTCTACCTGGTAACTGCTTTAATTTATGACTACTGACAGACAGGGATTAATGTGATGTAGAAAGAATGAGGAGTACTTGTGGCACTTTAGAGACTAACAAATTTATTTGAGCATAAGCTTTTGTGGGCTAAAACCCACTTCATCGGATACATGCAGTGGAAGGATGATGTAGAAGGATCCCAGCGATGGGTGCTGGCTTTTGAGCTGTGTGATGCAAATCCACGTGGGAGAATTTGATCGCTAGTCTCTGCTTTCTGTGAACCAAGTCAAGTGTTTCAAATGCAGAAACTGAGGGTTGTCTGTAAAGAACATCTTCTTCGAAACAACATTGCCCCCCAAGACAAGGAGCACCAGTATAGTACATCAGTCCTGCTTCATGGCTGGAAAAGCAAATAAAGAATCCGAGAGAATTGTGGCATGACTGGCCATTGGAATGTAATTGGAAATCTAACTCTTTTTGTAGCTTTGCATGAACTGGTATATATATTATAAAGTATTGTCTGATTAGAAACAAATACGTGAGTCTTGCTGTTTGCTTATTGCAGGTGAAAACTAGAATTTTCTGGTGATGCTTTCGTTCTGTTTCTGATGTTCTGCATGCAGATCATCATCAACAAAGCAAGGTGCAAACTTGTGCTTGCTGGAAAGTGAACTGCACATGAAATTGTGAAAATTCCATCTACTTCAACAGTATATGTTATGCCCCCTCTCCCACCTTTTGCTAAAAAGGCATTCAGCAAGGTGTGTTGCCTACTAACTTATTTCTGTTTTCCCTTTCAGATCCCATGATAGCCAACCCTGCTCAGATTACTGGCTCGCTTCAGTGTGACTTTACAGCATGCACTATGTTAGTGGTGTCACAGCTGCTACAGGACCTTGTAAGAGAAAGGAGCCAGCCTATTGGGCAGAGGGGTGTCAGGTAAGTTGCTTTTAAAAGAAGTACTGTGCAACTTTTATGTTAGATAGAATTTTGAAATTTATTAAATTCCCCTCTCCCTGCACAATTTAATAACTAAAAAACTAACAACAAAGCTGACCTTCCCCAATATTCATGCTTCAGCAGAGTCCTAAAGCAGCTGTGACATCTACATGGTGCATGCTGGGATATCATGTCAGAGCTTGAGCTGGTAATCCAAACAGGGCTGGGTGCTGTGGGACCTTGAAAGCAAACAGAAAAGGTGAGTTGTTGTTATGAAGCCAAGAGATGATCGTAGACCGACTCCTGAGAACATTCAAGTATTACTAAAGTGGATGGAATTTTCATATGCTAGTTGCAATCCATTTTGATAAGTGAAAGTAATTCTAATGTTTAAGTTCCCATGCCTTCAATGGCCACATGTGATCTCATACTCTCAGTGTCGCTCCCCTAAAGCCTATGCTCAAACATGTGTCTGTTTGGCCAATTGTCGGTCAAAAGGTCACATTGGTACGATGTGCAACACCATAGTGCCGTGTCCCTATTCCTGCTCTTTTCCCTGGTCACCTAAGGGTCAGGCTAGTGCTGTGTGCAATAATTACCAGGGTGCCTGTTCTCGAACCTTCTGTCCGTCAAAAGGTTAAGTTGGTACTGTGTGCAAAAGCATAGAGTTGTGTGCAAAAGTAGTGTGCCGGGTGGAGCTCCCATTGATGTAGAGGTCACCAGCTCGGAACCTGGTTGGTGAAGGAGCTAGGGACCAATCAGATGCTGACACGAGTAAGAGTCTTTGAATAAAACTAAGTCTCGCGCCAAAAACGGCAGGAGTATCCGTGGGTTAGCTGAAAGGCCTGATTACTCTTCCAGCCAGGCTCTCCTCCGGATTTAGCCAGCTCATGTCATGTCGTTTTGGTTTTTTGGATTACTTCCCCTCCCCAATTCGCCATGTCCTCGGTGTCTGTACTGCTGGTCAGCTGTGACCGGAGTGTGCTGTAAATACTCTGTTTAACTTCTTCCCTTTTTCCCCTCCCTTACTTGATACCAAGTTGTGTATATAGTATATGAGAGTTGAATTGTCGTATTGATTGCTATTGTGGTTAATTGTTGTATTTTACAATATTCGGTTAATGTGCGCACAGTTTACTTAGTTTTGTGTATCTGCTCTGTTTTTTTAGTGAGCAGTTGATTATAGACTGCTTGGTTTCTTGGTGTTGGTTGTAAATAGACTGTTTCAAATTGTGTGTATATTCTTGTTCTGATAGTATTGTTAGTTGGTAAAAATGCTCCTCCCCAGCCCAAGTTGCAACTCATTCCCCATTAATAAACAACCACTTGGTTTTGAATTACAATCTGTTTCCATTTTAATCTTCCTCTCTCAATCAAATCCTTACCCGAACCTGCATTGGTCTCGGACACTCAGATCATGTCTCCTGTAGAGATTATATCATGAAATATTTGGTAGAACTGGTGGAAAAATGGAAAAACTATTTCATAAAAAGCTTACTATTTCAAAGGTGTTCCCATTTTACAAGGTTCGAATCAAAATTTGTGGTAAAATATATTTTAAAATGTTGGTATTTTGAATGTTAGGTCCCCCTTTTGTCTCTAAATGAACAATACCCAGTTTTTTCTTCACTTTTTCATTTGTCCCTTTGTGTTTCCTTCTTCCACTCTAAGTTTTCAAAAGCTAAGGAATTTTTCAAAAATTGCAGTGGCAAAAGGAATGTTTTTTTTAAATGGAAAAAGTCAATATGTATTAAGCAAATCAGGATATTGTTCATTCTGTGCTTTCTGTGTGTGTGTGTGTGTGTGTGTGTGTGCGTGAAGCGGGTGGGTGCATGTGAGAAATCTGACATTTCAAAATGGTAAAATTTTTGGGTTTGGTGAAAAATAAGGAAAACGTTTAAAGCAGTTTTTGAAAAGTTTTCAGGTTAGAAAAGGCCATTTGTATGAAAAACATTTTGAACAAAATGTTTTGACAAGCTGTAATATTATTACAATTGGACTGGATCTGGGGAAGTTTAATCCCTCTTCTCCTCTTCTTTTTCAAGAAAGTCCCCACCCTCAGACACCTGGGATACGTTTAATATGGTAGAAAACAGTTTGTTGCTGCTTATTACAATTCCTTGTTAATCAAAATAACAATAAATCCAGCTAGCATGATGAATATCAAGGGAAAGCAAGATAATTTGTGGGGAATATTTGAAAAACTACTGAGAGGATGGGGGTGGTGGAAATAAAATTCTACTGGATTGGTAAATATAAGGGTATTTTAAGTGAAGTGTAGCCTCTTACTGCTGTGCTGAAAGGTCAATACTGGGTTCTGGTATTAGGATTTGAATACATGACTTTCTAACCTAGGAATCAGCATACTACTAGTTAAGTCATACTTTTCTCCACAACTATAAGGACAAGGTTTTATCTTACTCCTTCAGAGCTAGAGAGCAAATTAATATTCTTTCCCTGTTATTCCTGTTGGAATATTGGAAATAGTATATCGTCTACTAAAATTATATCAGATCCTAAGAAAATGATCTTTTTAATCTGGGGATAATAGAGATATCATTTAAGTTCATTTCTCCATGATTCACTTTGTATCCTTAATCATTATCGCAAATGAGTCTTAAATAAGGCATACCTGGGAAGATGTACCAAAAAAGGTGTATTAAGTGTTCAAAAAAAATTGAGTTGAATTAATTTCATCATAGAAAAAAGATCATCCCATAAACACTGACTAGGTTGGTAATGCGTTACTCCTTGCAAAGAGTATTAAAAATGAAAAGCCAATAAATGAGAGTAATGAATTCCTCTTTTTTATTTAATATTCCCCTATAGGAATATGCTCCTTGTGTGGAAACAGTATTCTTCTGTATGTTTCCTACAAGAAAAAGAATTTACTAAAACCAGCAGAATACTTCATGATCAACCTTGCCATCAGTGACCTTGGTATGACTCTGACCTTGTACCCTCTAGCTGTTACATCCAGCCTCTCTCACAGGTTTGTTCAATATGCAAATAGTATTTAACATCCTCTGCACAGACTGAAGGCCTCTGCCAGCAGAGAGGATTGAATTATTCTGCCAGTTTTATAGAAAGGACAGAGAAGATTAATTACAGAGATTGAGAGAAGCATGTTACGTAAGAGCAGCTTTCTGAGCTGCTGGCTGCATTTAGTTTTCTAGTTTGAGGCCATTGCAATTTGTATTCCTGTTGGGAAAGGGGCTTGGGATATTCCTTCCTGTAGTAAGGAGGCCTCACTCCCTGCCGCGCCTGAGAGGGACAATCCAGAACAGGCGCGGCAGTGGGCAGAGCCATCCCCACCTGTTCCCGCGCCCTGGAAGTCAAGGGGCGGGACACGAAGTATAAAAGCCCGGCCTTGGCGCTCAGTTGGAAGAAGGCTGCCGGAGAGGACAGACGCTGGTGCCTGAGCTCCCGCCGGGCCTAGCCTGCCCCGTGCTCGGTACCTGGAGGAGCGCTGGCCCGACCTGCCCCGTGCTCGGTAGCCGGAGGAGCTGCCTGAGCTCCCCGACGCCCGGCGTCTAGAGGAGCAGCCTGCGCTCCCCAACGCCCGGCGTCTAGAGGAGCCGCCTGAGCCACCCCACACCTGGTACACAGAGGAATGGCCTGGAGTTCCCGACGCCCGGTATCCTGAGGAACCCATAGTCTGGGATCCACCGGATGGTGTCGGCGGATGGCAGGTACCCAGTGAGGGGGAGCTTGGAAGTGGCCCGGGGGTAGCCTACCCCAGTCAGGCTGTAGACATACCTGAGCCTATGTCAGTGTGTTGCGGTGAGGATCCCCACTGACCATCAGCGGTGATAGCCGCTACTAGGGCCCCGGGCTGGGACACAGTGGAGTGGGAGGGTCTGCGTTCCCCCTGCCACCCTTCCAAGGGTGGCAGACTCCCCCTCTCCCTGGCCTGAGAAGGCTATGCAGACTGGTTGTTTGCTCAGCCCCTCCCGAGGGGCCTGAGCCCTGAGTCGCTTGCTGCCCTGCCCTGAGCCAGGGCCTGGGCTTTATACACCTGAACTGCTTATTGTCCCGCCCTGCCCCAGGGCCGGGGCCTCTAGACTGTTTGTTTGTTTGCTCAGCCCTGAGTCAAAAAGAGCCTGGGCTTTGCCACTGCGTTTGGTGCCCGCCCAAACCTAGGGCAGGGCCCCCACCTAACTGTGTATTGTTGCTCAGCCCTGCAGCAGAGGGTCTGAGCCCCGAATTGACTGTGTGTTGTTGCTCAGCCCCAAGACCGAGGGCCGGAGCTCCCAACAGACTGTATATTGCCGCTCAGCCTTACAGTAGAAGGCCTGAGCTCCTAAGTGACTGTATATTGCTGCTCAGCCCTGAGACAAAGGGCCTGAGCTCCCAACTGACTATATACTGTTGCTCAGCCTTGCAGCAGAAGGCCTGAGCTCCTAATTAACTGTGTGTTGTTGCTCCACCTTGCCGCAGAAGGCCGGAGCCCCCAAGAGACTGTGCATTGTCGCTCAGCCCGGAAGCAAAGGGCGGGACCTGGGGCGACAGAGTGTGGTGAGCTGTTGTGGCTCCTCTCTGCCCTCAGGGAGGGTTGAGCCCCGGTCCCACCCTTCTACACTTCCATACAATCACTCTACCTGCTGTCTGAAATCTTCTGTGGGAGGAATTGTAAAAGCTATTGGAACGTAGCTGTTTGCATATTAGATTTGTGGGTTTTTTTAAACAAATCTGAGGCTGTAAATGACTCCTGGGGATTAAATTTAAACCTGGGACTTAAAGTTATGGTTAATGTCCAATTCACAACTGGATTTCTTTCCAATTTAGCTCTTCTTTCTCTTGCCTCTACCTCCCTCATCCTTGCAAATTTAATCTAATAGTATTCCATAATATCTGGCTTTTGTGATCTTTACATGGGGCTCAGAATCTCTAATAAATGCCCTTGCTGGATCCAAGACAGTATCTGGTATGCTGTTGAGTTTTCCCATGAAAGCTTTTTTGGATTGTGGAGAGGAAAAAGGGGGTGCTCAGAGGATGGAGGAGAATGTGAATCTCGCCCCCGCCCCCCCCCAGTCTAATTTATTCAGATCAAAGGGATTTAGATACCTAGCTGCCACTTTGAGTGCTGAAGTCCAACATTTAAGAGCAAATGGCATTTGTAAAACATCAGCTCAGCTGCTGCTGCTGAGTCCTGTAGGTGCCTTGGAGACTTTAAGTGCCTACATTTTAGTGGCTGAACATGCCCATAGCCAAGTTCTGACCTGCCCATCAGCTCTGTGCCTAACTCCCATCTATGTCCCAGCAGGATTCACGAGGTGGCATTCCCCTTTTGGGCCCCATCCAGGAGGTGTGCTCACAGCATGTTGAAGGCCCCCCCACCCACCCGCACTCGGGGGGCGGGGGGGGAACCTTCCTGGAGAAAGTGTTTTGGTTTTTTTTTGATGAAATTTTTGTTGGAAAAAGGTTTGATAAAGATCAAACAGAACATGACCTCAGGGGAATGGAACACTGCAAATGTTTTGTTTTGAAATGACTTTGTTATGAAAGGTATTGTACTTTAAAATATACATTATAATATAATTTTTAAAAAAACAAAATTGGAATGAATTTTATCAGAACAAAATATTTTGAAAACTTCATCTCATAGGAAATTTCCAAACTTTTTTCATTCTCACTCAGAATGTGGAGGGGGGAAACCCCTTTAAATGCTGGAATTTCCTGCAGAGCTGCTCTAGGAAGCAACAAGGTACTATGTAATCTAGCTAAATGGCAAGATTCAAGAGGAAGTCTTTCAAGCCAGATTGTGATCCTTGTGGGAGAGCTTGCACAAAACCTGCCCCCACACTGCCTAGCTCAAGTCAGTGCTATTGACTGTTTACTTTCATGACTGTTATCACCTCCTGAGCAACCTGCTTCCAAGAGCTACCGTATAAGATCACCTCTTTTAACTGTTCCATATGACTTGGGGAAGCGGGAGAAGGGAGAGAGGGATTTATGAGGTTCCATCTCCTTATTGCAGGACTATTCTCCTAATTAGTGCTACTTTCGGAATGCGTCTCTTATCCTCCCCAGGGCCTTGTCTACACACACACTTGGGGACACTCTCGTTTTGGTTTGGGTAGCTTAATTTGGTTTATCTTAAACCAGTTTCTAATCTATTTAAATTAAACTGAAATAAGCTACTCTTATACCGAAATACGTGTCCACACAGGGGATTGCATTGGTTTAACTAAATCAGTTTAAATTCATATCTTTAGTTAAATTGCTGCAACTCTCCATATAGACAGTGCCTAGAAGTGTTGCAGAGGAAAAGGAATGAGGAGATCAGAGTTCTTAGCAGCTGGTGCCAGAGAAAGAGGCGAACAGCTTAGCAGAAATGGCTGAATTGAACAGCCTCTCTTTTTTTTTTTTCTTCTCACCTTTCCTCAAAAATGAAGACAGGCAACAATTTCTTAATGGCACGAGCATATTCCAGTAAGAACATCCTCCTTCAGGTAACTGCCGACTAAGGCCACGTCTACACTACCTGATTAATTCGAATTTGTTTAAACCGATTTTATGAAACCGATTTTATAAAATCGATTTAGTGCGTCCACACTAGGATCCTTAAATCGAGTGTGTGCGTCCATGGTCCAAGGCTAGCGTCGATTTCAGGAGCGGTGCACTGTGGGTAGCTGTTCCACAGCTATCCCATAGTTCCCACTTCCTGGTTGAGAGTCCAGTG